>NW_027262888.1:0-21293 GCF_902827115.2 Pseudochaenichthys georgianus | reverse complement strand
CAAAAAGTTACTGAAAGATACAGTTTTGTGGATAAAAGCTGAACTATAGATAATGAAGTACTCTGTTTGAGTAGATTTCGTTAGAAACTGACTCTTAATGGCAGTTTGTGATATAGAGGCTATTTCAGTGAAACAAGGCTTAATTATCTCAAAAAGTTACTGAAAGATACATTTTTGAGTATAAAAGCTGAAAACTAGAAAATGAAGTACTTTGTGTCAGTAGATTTCGTTAAGAATCTGACTTTTAATGGCAGTTTGTGATTTTGAGGCTATTTCAGTGAAACAATGCTGTTTTGAACATTTGACAGATTTATGCTTAATTCTCTCAAAAAGTTACCGAAAGATAAACTTTTGTGGATAAAAGCTGAACTATAGATAATGAAGTTCTCTGTTTGTGTAGATTTCGTTAAGAAGGTGACTCGTAATGGAAGTTTGTGATGTTGAGGCTATTTCAGTGAAACAAGGCTTAATTCTCTCAAAAAGTTACTGAAAGATACACTTTTGTGGATGAAAGCTGAACTATAGATAATGAAGTACTCTGTTTGAGTAGATTTCGTTAAGAAGGTGACTCTTAATGGCAGTTTGTGATTTTGAGGCTATTACAGTGAAACAAGGCTAAATTCTCTCAAAAAGTTACTGAAAGATACATTTTTGAGTATAAAAGCTGAAAACTAGAAAATGAAGTACTTTGTGTCAGTAGATTTTGTTAAGAATCTGACTTTTAATGGCAGTTTGTGATTTTGAGGCTATTTCAGTGAAACAATGCTGTTTTGAACTTTTGACAGATTTATGCTTAATTCTCTCAAAAAGTTACCGAAAGATAAACTTTGTGGATAAAAGCTGAACTATAGATAATGAAGTACTATGTTTGTGTAGATTTCGTTAAGAAGGTGACTCGTAGTGGAAGTTTGTGATGTTGAGGCTATTTCAGTGAAACAAGGCTTAATTCTCTCAAAAAGTTACTGAAAGATACAGTTTTGTGGATAAAAGCTGAACTATAGATAATGAAGTACTCTGTTTGAGTAGATTTCCTTAGAAACTGACTCTTAATGGCAGTTTGTGATTTTGAGGCTATTTCAGTGAAACAATGCTAAATTCTCTCAAAAAGTTACTGAAAGATACATTTTTGAGTATAAAAGATGAAAACTAGAAAATGAAGTACTTTGTGTCAGTAGATTTTGTTAAGAAGGTAACGCTTAATGGCAGTTTGTGATTTTGAGGCTATTTCAGTGAAACAAGGCTGTTTTGAAAATTTGACATATTTATGCTTAATTCTCTCCAAAAGTTACCGAAAGATACACTTTTGTGGATAAAAGCTGAACTATAGATAATGAAGTACTCTGTTTGAGTAGATTCGTTAAGAAGGTGACTCTTAATGGCAGTTTGTGATTTTGAGGCTATTTCAGTGAAACAAGGCTTAATTCTCTCAAAAAGTTACTGAAAGATACAGTTTGTGGATAAAAGCTGAACTATAGATAATGAAGTATTCTGTTTGAGTAGATTTCCTTAGAAACTGACGCTTAATGGCAGTTTGTGATTTTGAGGCTATTTCAATGAAACAAGGCTTAATTATCTCAAAAAGTTACTGAAAGATACATTTTTGAGTTTAAAAGCTGAAAACTAGATAATGAAGTACTCTGTTTGAGTAGATTTCGTTAGGTGACTCTTAATGGCAGTTTGTGATTTTGAGGCTATTTCAGTGAAACAAGGCTAAATTCTCTCAAAAAGTTACTGAAAGATACATTTTTGAGTTTAAAAGGTGAAAACTAGAAAATGAAGTTCTTTGTGTCAGTAGATTTCTTTAAGAATCTGACTCTTAATGGCAGTTTGTGATTTTGAGGCTATTTCAGTGAAACAATGCTGTTTTGAACTTTTGACATATTTATGCTTAATTCTCTCAAAAAGTTACTGAATGATTACTTTTTTTGGATGTGCAAGTGAAAACTATAGAAATGAAGTACTCTGTTTGAGTAGATTTCGAAGAGGTTTTACATTCATTGCAGTTTGGATTTTGAGGGCTATTCAGTGAAACAAGGCTTAATTCTCTCAAAAGTTACTGAAAGACACACTTTTGTGGATAAAAGCTGAAATATAGATAATGAAGTACTTTGTTTGAGTAGATTTCGTTAAGAATCTGACTTTTAATGGCAGTTTGTGATTTGAGGCTATTTCAGTGAAACAAGGCTTAATTCTCTCAAAAAGTTACTGAAAGATACATTTTGGATAAAAGCTGAACTATAGAAATGAAGTACTACTTTGTGTAGTAGATTTCGTTAAGAATTGACTTTAATGGCAGTTTTGTGATTTTCGAGGCTATTTCAGTGAACAAGGCTTAATTCTCTCAAAAAGTTACTGAAAGATACATTTTTGTGGATAAAAGCTAAACTATAGTTAATGAAATACTCTTTTTGAGTAGATTTCGTTAAGAAGGTGACTCTTAATGGCAGTTTGTGATTTTGAGGCTATTTCAGTGAAACAAGGATTAATTCTCTCAAAAAGTTACTGAAAGATACACTTTTGTGGATAAAAGCTGAACTATAGATAATGAGGTACTCTGTTTGAGTAGATTTCGTTAAGAAGGTGACTCTTAATGGCAGTTTGTGATTTTGAGGCTATTTCAGTGAAACAAGGCTTAATTCTCTCAAAAAGTTACTGAAAGATACATCTTTGAGTTTAAAAGCTGAAAACTAGAAATGAAGTACTTTGTGTCAGTAGATTTCGTTAAGAATCTGACTTTTAATGGCAGTTTGTGATTTTGAGGCTATTTCAGTGAAACAATGCTGTTTTGAACATTTGACAGATTTATGCTTAATTCTCTCAAAAAGTTACCGAAAGATAAACTTTTGTGGATAACAGCTGAACTATAGATAATGAAGTACTCTGTTTGTGTAGATCTCGTTAAGAAGGTGCCTGTTAATGGAAGCGTGTGATTGTGAGGCTATTTCAGTGAAACAAGGCTTAATTCTCTCAAAAAGTTACTGAAAGATACACTTTTGTGGATAAAAGCTGAACTATAGATAATGAAGTACTCTGTTTGTGTAGATCTCGTTAAGAAGGTGACTGTTAATGGAAGTGTGTGATTTTGAGGCTATTTCAGTGAAACAAGGCTTAATTCTCTCAAAAAGTTACTGAAAGATACACTTTTGTGGATAAAAGCTGAACTATAGTTAATGAAGTACTCTGTTTGAGTAGATTTCGTTAAGAAGGTGACTCTTAATGACAGTTTGTGATTTTGAGGCTATTTCAGTGAAACAAGGCTTCATTATCTCAAAAAGTTACTGAAAGATACATTTTTGAGTTTAAAAGCTGAAAACTAGAAAATGAAGTACTTTGTGTCAGTAGATTTCGTTAAGAAGGTAACGCTTAATGGCAGTTTGTGATTTTGAGGCTATTTCAGTGAAACAATGCTGTTTTGAACATTTGACAGATTTATGCTTAATTTTCTCAAAAAGTTACCGAAAGATACACTTTTGTGGATAAAAGCTGAACTATAGATAATGAAGTACTCTGTTTGAGTAGATTTCGTTAAGAAGGTGACTCTTAATGGCAGTTTGTGATTTTGAGGCTATTTCAGTGAAACAAGGCTAAATTCTCTCAAAAAGTTACTGAAAGATACATTTTTGAGTATAAAAGATGAAAACTAGAAAATGAAGTACTTTGTGTCAGTAGATTTCGTTAAGAAGGTAACGCTTAATGGCAGTTTGTGATTTTGAGGCTATTTCAATGAAACAAGGCTTAATTATCTCAAAAAGTTACTGAAGATACATTTTTTAGTATAAAAGATGAAAAATACAAAATGTCGTACTTTGTGTGAGTAGATTTCGTTAAGAATCTGACTTGTAATGGCAGTTTGTGATTTTGAGGCTATTTCAGTGAAACAAGGCTTAATTCTCTCAAAAAGTTACTGGAAGATAAATGTTTTACTATAAAAGATGAAAACTAGAAAATGAAGTTCTTTGTTTACTACGACATCTACTGAGATGTCGTTAAGAATCTGACTCTTAATGGCAATTTGTGATTTTGAGGCTATTTCAGTGAAACAATGCTGTTTTGAACATTTGACAGATTTATGCTTAATTCTCTCAAAATGTTACTGAAAAATACATTTTTTAGTATAAAAGATGAAAACTAGAAAATGAAGTACTTTGTTACAGTAGATGTCATTAAGAAACTGACTTTTAATGGCAGTTTGTGATTTTGAGGCTATTTCAGTGAAACAAGGCTTAATTCTCTCAAAAAGTTACTGGAAGATAAATGTTTTACTATAAAAGATGAAAACTAGAAAATGAAGTTCTTTGTTTACTACGACATCTCAGTAGATGTCGTAGTAAACAAAGAACTTCATTTTCTAGTTTTCAGATGTCGTTAAGAATCTGACTCTTAATGGCAATTTTTGATTTTGAGGCTATTTCAGTGAAACAATGCTGTTTTGAACATTTGACAGATTTATGCTTAATTCTCTCAAAAAGTTACTGAAAGATACATTTTTGAGTATAAAAGATGAATACTACAAAATGTAGTACTTTGTGTCAGTAGATTTTGTTAAGAATGGGACTCTTAATGGCAGTTTGTGATTTTGAGGCTATTTCAGTGAAACAAGGCTTAATTCTCTCAAAAAGTTACTGAAAGATACATTTTTGAGTATTGTTTAGAGTATAGGTGAGGTCCTGATAATTTATTCCGGTAAATTACTCTGAGATATCACTTTGACCTGACCGAAGTTACTGAGTCTATGTAAGTTTACTGATTGGCTCAGATCCACCAAACGTCAGCAAGATCTCACCTCTATTAACTCCCCGAAGAACCAGGTTCAATTAACTGCTGTTTCTATTCAGACAACTCTTTTTAATCTGTTTAAGCGATCCCGAAGGATTTTGGTATCAGTAAATGGGGTGTGTTCCTACCTAAACATGTGTGTGGCAGGGTGCAGTCTTACCTTTAAAGCAGGAGAGGAGAGCACAGATTTTCCCTTTTATTGTCCCAATCCAAAAGGTGAGATCAGTTTATTTGAAGAAAAAGTAGGTCCAAACCAATACAGAGTCTTTACCTTTTAACACATTATAATCATACAAAACATATCATGCTGGGGTTATATTTTGTATCTAAAACCTTAATTCATATTCATTCAAATCATCAAATCATGTATTCTGGTATGTTCTAACAACGTCTTCCAGCAAAAGTCCAAATCATATATTCTGGTACGTTCTAACAACGTCTTCCAGCAAAAGTCCAAATCATGTATTCTGGTACGTTCTAACAACGTCTTCCAGTAAAAGGTTAAATCATGTATTCTGGTACGTTCTAACAACGTCTTCCAGCAAAAGTCCAAATCATGTATTCTGGTACGTTTTAACAACGTCTTCCAGCAAAAGTTTAAATCATATATTCTGGTACGTTCTAACAACGTCTTCCAGCAAAAGTCCAAATCATGTATTCTGGTACGTTCTAACAATGTCTTCCAGCAAAAGTCCAAATCATATATTCTGGTACGTTCTAACAACGTCTTCCAGCAAATCACTTACCGAGAGCCATCTAACCCAGCTCTGAGGGCCAGAGCTTACCGGGAGAGAGTATACCAGGGGTTTCCCCCTCTCTCCCCCTCGAAATCCAAAAAAGCCAGTCTTTTTATGCTCAAAAAACCGGATAGCAAACCCACAAACACCTCCTCTATACCCAACCAACATATTCTATTGGCTCTGGCATAAGACACACCTTCCCAAGTTTGTGTAAAACAAAACATGACTAGACATATTCTATAACTATGACATAACCACCTTTTTGAGGCCTCAATGTGTTTCTCCTTAAGTCCGGAGCCCCCCTCCCTGCTGTGAGAGGAGAGGAAAGAACCTGCCTACTAGAGAGCAGATTTATGCCCTGCTCTCTTATCAGAGAGCAGGGCATAAATCATAGGCCTTACACTCAACTTAACAAACCACTTTGTTTTGTTTATGCTGTAAATATAGAAAAACCTAAAATATGAAGCATTTTCATTGTGGGTTATACAAGAATATAATTGATTATATTTGATTACAACTAACTTTCGTTTTAAGTATTCAACATACTATGAAGCTCTCAACACCCTCTTTTTAAAACGCAAAGTTATCAAACAGCAACAACTAAAATTGTAAGCATACATACATATTCAAAAACCATCAAGAAGCATTCTCATTATGGGTTCATACAAGAATATGATTGTTCATATATGATTTATAATTAACTTTCGTTTTAAGTATTCACTTCATACTATGAAGCTCTCAACAGTATAAAAGCTGAAAACTAGAAAATGAAGTACTTTGTGTCAGTAGATTTCGTTAGAAACTGACTCTTAATGGCAGTTTGTGATTTTGAGGCTATTTCAGTGAAACAAGGCTTAATTCTCTCAAAAAGTTACTGAAAGATACACTTTTGTGGATAGAAGCTGAACTATAGATAATGAAGTACTCTGTTTGAGTAGATTTCGTTAAGAAACTGACTCTTAATGGCAGTTTGTGATTTAAGGCTATTTCAGTGAAACAAGGCTTAATTCTCTCAAAAAGTTACTGAAAGATACATTTTTTAGTATAAAAGCTGAAAACTAGAAAATGAAGTACTATGTTACAGTAGATTTCGTTAAGAAACTGACATTTTTTAGTATAAAAGCTGAAAACTAGAAAATGAAGTACTTTGTTACAGTAGATTTCGTTAAGAAACTGACTCTTAATGGCAGTTTGTGATTTAAGGCTATTTCAGTGAAACAAGGCTTAATTCTCTCAAAAAGTTACTGAGAGATACATTTTTGAGTATAAAAGATGAAAACTAGAAAATGAAGTACTTTGTTACAGTAGATTTCGTTAGAAACTGACTCTTAATGGCAGTTTGTGATTTTGAGGCTATTTCAGTGAAACAATGCTGTTTTGAACATTTGACAGATTTATGCTTAATTCTCTCAAAAAGTTACCGAAAGATAAACTTTTGTGGATAAAAGCTGAACTATAGATAATGAAGTACTCTGTTACAGTAGATTTCGTTAGAAACGGACTCTTAATGGCAGTTTGTGTTTTAGAGGCTATTTCAGTGAAACAAGGCTTAATTATCTCAAAAAGTTACTGAAAGATACATTTTTGAGTATAAAAGCTGAAAACTAGAAAATGAAGTACTTTGTGTCAGTAGATCTCGTTAGAAACTGACTCTTAATGGCAGTTTGTGATTTAAGGCTATTTCAGTGAAACAAGGCTTAATTCTCTCAAAAAGTTACTGAAAGATACATTTTTGAGTATAAAAGATGAAAGCTAGAAAATGAAGTACTTTGTTACAGTAGATTTCGTTAGAAACTGACTCTTAATGGCAGTTTGTGATTTAGAGGCTATTTCAGTGAAACAAGGCTTAATTCTCTCAAAAAGTTACTGAAAGATACATTTTTGAGTATAAAAGCTGAAAACTAGAAAATGTAGTACTTTGTGTCAGTAGATTTCGTTAGAAACGGACTCTTAATAATAATAATAATAACTGGGATTTCTATAGCGCCTTTCAAGGGACCCAAGGTCGCTTTACAGGAATAGGGCAAGCACAAACAAAACAAAACAAAACAAAGGTCAGACAGACAAAACAACAGATAGATTTAAGGGCCGAAAGCCTTGATGAACAGATGGGACTTGAGGGCCCTTTTGAAGGCGTCCAGTGTGGGGATGTTGCGAATCTCCGCAGGGAGAGCGTTCCAGAGGGTGGGGGCAGCCACACTGAAGGCTCTGTCCCCGAAGGTTCTCAGTTTGGTGCGGGGGGTGGTGAGCAGCCCAGAGTCTGAAGACCGCAGGTTCCGGGGTGGGGCATGAGGGTGAAGGATGTCCGATAGGTACTGGGGGGCAAGGGCATGGAGGGACATGTAGGTCAGGAGGAGGACTTTGTAAGTTATGCGGAACTTGACCGGCAACCAGTGGAGGTGGATGAGGGTGGGAGTGATGTGCTGCCAGGGCTTTGTGTGTGTGAGGACCCGAGCTGCACAGTTTTGGACATACTGGAGCCTGTCCAGGGTTTTGTTGGGAACCCCGAACAGGACACCATTGCAGTAGTCCAAGCGGGTGGTGACAAATGCATGCACCAGGGTCTCGGCAACCGACTCCGAGAGTGACGGTCGGAGTCTGGAAATGTTCCGCAGGTGGTAGAAAGCCGATTTGGTCACAGACTTGACGTGGGAATGGAAGGAAAGGGTGGAGTCGAGGATCACACCCAGGTTGTGGGCTTCAGGAGATGGGGAGATGGAGCAGCCGTCGACCTCAAGGACGAAGTCACCAACCTTCTGGAGCAGTGCCTTGGGTGCCACAACCATGAGCTCTGTTTTACCACTGTTCAGCTTCAGATAGTTTGATGACATCCATGTCTTGATGTCATGCAGGCAGTTGATGAGAGACTGAGGGGGGAGCTGGGAGGATGGAGTGGTGCTGAGATACAGTTGGGTATCATCAGCGTAGCAGTGGAAGTTGAGTCCATGATGTCGGATGATCTGGCCGAGGGGGAGCATGTAAATGGTGAACAGGAGGGGGCCAAGTACAGAGCCCTGGGGTACACCGTGGTGGACTGGGGCCGGGGGTGAGTTTGAGCCACTGATGGAGACAAACTGTTTCCTGTTGTGGAGGTAGGATGTAAACCAGGACAGCGCTGTGCCAGTGACACCCAGGAGGTCTGAGAGGCGGGTGAGGAGGATGTTGTGAGAGATGGTGTCAAACGCTGCAGAGAGGTCCAGGAGGATGAGGATGCTGAGGCGGCCAGAGTCAGCAGCAATGAGGAGGTCGTTGGTGATCTTGATGAGGGCGGTCTCAGTGCTGTGTTGCTGTCTGAAGCCGGATTGGAAGGGCTCATAGAGCTCATGGTTGGACATGTACAGATGGAGTTGTACGGCGACCACTCTTTCCAGAGTTTTGCTGACGAAGGGAAGGTTGGAGATCGGCCGGTGGTTCTGGAGGATGTCGGGGTCGAGGCCAGGTTTTTTAAGTATGGGGGTGACTGAGGCCATTTTGAAGCTGGTGGGGACTATACCAGAAGCCAGAGAAGCGTTGATGATGACCACCATGTAGGGACAGAGGGTGGGTAGGCAGTCCTTGACCAGGGCTGTGGGCATGGGATCCAGGGAGCAGGTGGAGGTCTTGGCCGAGCTGACCAGTTTGGCCACTTGGAGAGCATCCACAGGGGAGAAGGAGGAGAGGTTGGGGTGGGAGAGGCGCGGCGCTTGAGGTGCGTTACCAGGTGCCTGAGGTGCAGGTAGAGGGGAAGGGCCAGTCACCAGGAGCTGCCGATGGATGTCCTCGACTTTCGCCTGGAAGAAGTCGAGGAATTTGGAGCACAGATCGGGAGACCCTGAGGGCTGGGGGGCGTCAGGGGGCCGTAGTAGGCGGTTGATGGTGGAGAACAGTCTTCTGGGGTTGCTTTGCTGAGCACCAATGAGACGGGAGTAGTAGTGTGTCTTGGCATGGGAGAGAGCTTCCTTATATGTTTTTATATGCTCACGAAAGGCCAGGAGGTGGACTGTGAGGCCAGTTTTTTTGGAGAGCCTCTCCAGCTGGCGTCCAGAGGCCTTCAAACAGCGGAGTTCAGTGGTGAACCAGTGGGCAGGGCGGGTGAAGGAAACAGTCTGTGTCTTAATGGCAGTTTGTGATTTTGAGGCTATTTCAGTGAAACAAGGCTTAATTCTCTCAAAAAGTTACTGAAAGATACACTTTTGTGGATAAAAGCTGAACTATAGATAATGAAGTACTCTGTTTGAGTAGATTTTGTTAAGAAACTGACTCTTAATGGCAGTTTGTGATTTTGAGGCTATTTCAGTGAAACAATGCTGTTTTGAACATTTGACAGATTTATGCTTAATTCTCTCAAAAAGTTACCGAAAGATAAACTTTTGTGGATAAAAGCTGAACTATAGATAATGAAGTACTCTGTTACAGTAGATTTCGTTAGAAATGGACTCTTAATGGCAGTTTGTGATTTAGAGGCTATTTCAGTGAAACAAGGCTTAATTCTCTCAAAAAGTTACTGAAAGATACATTTTTTAGTATAAAAGATGAAGTTCTTTGTTTACTACGACATCTTGTGGCAATCACAAATTGCCATTAAGAGTCAGATTCTTAACGACATCTCAGTTGATGTCGTTAAGAATCTGACTCTTAATGGCAATTTGTGATTTTGAGGCTATTTCAGTGAAACAATGCAGTTTTGAACATTTGACAGATTTATGCTTAATTCTCTCAAAATGTTACTGAAAGATACATTTTTTAGTATAAAAGATGAAAACTAGAAAATGAAGTACTTTGTTACAGTAGATGTCATTAAGAAACTGACTCTTAATGGCAGTTTGTGATTTTGAGGCTATTTCAGTGAAACAAGGCTTAATTCTCTCAAAAAGTTACTGAAAGATACATTTTTGAGTATAAAAGCTGAACACTAGAAAATGAAGTACTTTGTGTCAGTAGATTTCGTTAAGAATCTGACTTGTAATGGCAGTTTGTGATTTTGAGGCTATTTCAGTGAAACAAGGCTTAATTCTCTCAAAAAGTTACTGGAAGATAAATGTTTTACTATAAAAGATGAAAACTAGAAAATGAAGTTCTTTGTTTACTACGACATATACTGAGATGTCGTTAAGAATCTGACTCTTAATGGCAATTTGTGATTTTGAGGCTATTTCAGTGAAACAATGCAGTTTTGAACATTTGACAGATTTATGCTTAATTCTCTCAAAATGTTACTGAAAGATACATTTTTTAGTATAAAAGATGAAAACTAGAAAATGAAGTACTTTGTTACAGTAGATGTCATTAAGAAACTGACTCTTAATGGCAGTTTGTGATTTTGAGGCTATTTCAGTGAAACAAGGCTTAATTCTCTCAAAAAGTTACTGAAAGATACATTTTTGAGTATAAAAGCTGAACACTAGAAAATGAAGTACTTTGTGTCAGTAGATTTCGTTAAGAATCTGACTTGTAATGGCAGTTTGTGATTTTGAGGCTATTTCAGTGAAACAAGGCTTAATTCTCTCAAAAAGTTACTGGAAGATAAATGTTTTACTATAAAAGATGAAAACTAGAAAATGAAGTTCTTTGTTTACTACGACATATACTGAGATGTCGTTAAGAATCTGACTCTTAATGGCAATTTGTGATTTTGAGGCTATTTCAGTGAAACAATGATGTTTTGAACATTTGACAGATTTATGCTTAATTCTCTCAAAATGTTACTGAAAGATACATTTTTTAGTATAAAAGATGAAAACTAGAAAATGAAGTACTTTGTTACAGTAGATGTCATTAAGAAACTGACTCTTAATGGCAGTTTGTGATTTTGAGGCTATTTCAGTGAAACAAGGCTTAATTCTCTCAAAAAGTTACTGAAAGATACATTTTTGAGTATAAAAGATGAATACTACAAAATGTAGTACTTTGTGTCAGTAGATTTCGTTAAGAATGGGACTCTTAATGGCAGTTTGTGATTTTGAGGCTATTTCAGTGAAACAAGGCTTAATTCTCTCAAAAAGTTACTGAAAGATACATTTTTGAGTATTGTTTAGAGTATAGGTGAGGTCCTGATAATTTATTCCGGTAAATTACTCTGACCTACTAATTGACCTGACCGAAGTTACTGAGTCAACACATCCTCACTCCCAGGTCGGCCTATGTTGACGTTATGTCAAGTCCCCTGCCGGCTTTTTCCAACGCAAGGGGGGGGGCCTTAGCGTCCATTTTCAACGCAAGGGGGGGGGCCTTAGCGTCCATTTTCAGCTTTCCGGGATGTCCATGTGCTTCTATGGACGCTCATGGAAGCACGGCATTCATTTGTGTCGACTGCCCTTAAAGGCAATGTGAGCGTCCATTCTCATTGGATAGCGGAGAATTGTACACCCGGAAGTAAATATTCCCCTTACTGACGATTGATTTTACAGTGATATCTGCACTACTCATCGACTAAAAAACACCAGATTATCCTTGTTAATTACACAACATTGATTGGTTTAAATTGTGTGCAATGCTTTTGTATTTTTCCCCTTCGATTCGGAGAAGCAAATCTTTTTTCGGAGTAAATGATGGCAGAAGACACTACACTACCCAGAATCCCCAGCTATCATTTCTCCCTGCAGAAAAAGAAAACATGGCCGAACTTCGTTTTATTCTGGGTGTAAAATGCCTATTTTAAAGTTAGTTTGGCTATTAAAATGCGTTTTGATGTCATTTGATGCGAGAAATATGAGTTGTTATTTCAGATTATGTGTGCAGTGGATGTACATGATCTTTAGTTTGCTAGTTATTACGAAGATTACTTCAGGAAATTGCGTCCAACGTTTTCATTGTTACCAAGGTGGTTGCTAGGGACGCTGCTATCGATATTATTTCTGTTATGTTGTGTAACTGTTTAATGGTGTTATCTTTATTGCTACCCCCTTCCCCGTCAATGTATAGTGTTGGTCCACAGCGCAAACATATTAGTTAACAAAATCCGCATCTAAAGATACGTTATTTCCCCCTGTGCAATTCCAGTCTCACATCTCACAGCACATCGTCATTAACAAATACCGGAAACAGACCGAAAACGTTTAAAGAAAATAAAATAATACCTTATTCCGAGTGTGCTTGCTTTTCTCTTTGAAAGTCATCACATAACGGCATTGTAATACACGGTTCGGCTGCATTAAATATTACATATCTGCCGTAGTTCTGTATTTATAGAGCCCTGATGAGAAGACAAACATGAGGAACTGAAAACGTGACGTGGATCATAAATATATCAGCCATTAAACAACATCTTACATTTCTTTTCACACAATACGCCTCTTTGCCGTATCAACACTAATTCGGCTCACTTTTATATTTGATCCAATTGGTAGATAGGCTGTATTTACACCATAAAGGTGCACAGATGATATAAAGAGACACCTGGTGGTTAAAGCATGTTATTGAATTTCATTATTTTTATTATTAGATATTAATAGGATCCCTATAAAGTATATTCATTACTCGTTATTCTCTACTAATAGTTAATTAAAGACTGTATATAATGACTATTTTGCACATCCCGTTCAAGATTTCAAGATTTTCTAAGGTTTATTGACAGATCATATAGGCCTACACAACTATGGTGTAGTTCTGCACTGAATGAAAAACTTGGGTCGCAGGTTCCTCAATAGTGCATTACAAGACATCTATCAATATTTGTGCATACCTCCAGCAATGTTAACTATGTTGAAGCACTTATTTTAACTGATATTATACATAATGTATTATGCTCTTATAAGATGTATGCAGATATTTCATCTCCGGCCTTGTCAGGTATTGAACAATCAATAAATAAAGAACACAGAATTGTTAAATATAAAACACAGAATTTGTGTGATTATACTAAATGATTTTCAAATAAACACCACTGCAGATTTAACTGTTACACATGCTGATGTAACGCAAATGTTCCAACTTGGGATCAATAAAGTATATCTTATCTTAAGCTGATCGATGGCTACTGCCATATTTGCAAAATGTGCCTATGAACCTTGACAAGTGCATGTTTCAGGCTTATCAATTAATGTAATGTAATGTAATGTTATCAATTAACAACAGGAGGGGTCACAAACATAAGTCCAGCTGTTAAATAAAGCTCTTCTGACCTTAGCTGGCGTGTGGGTATATATATTAATACTGCCCATTATGGGCACCAGCAATTTTCACCCATTTATTAATTATATGTTTTAAATGTGAGTGTTTCCTGTCCCCTAAACCTCCAGGGATGTACACAGTTTAATACTGGCAACTTCTTATTATGGGAAATACGAAAACGTCTTTTAAAACTACAACTCCCAGTAGAGACGTGCCATAGAGAACATGTTGCGAAACAGAATAGCCAGCATGTGTAGTTCTGGGGACGGGGTGGGGGAGGGGGGGGGACGCGGTGGACCCGTTCAAATCCAGTTTTGAACAGTCTGCCGTGGTTCCATCCCATTTCAAGTGCTGTTCGAGGCTCGGTAACCCTCGGAGCACACTCTCCAATCACAGAGCTTGAGGACTATCACGGGGTTTGTCAAACAGAGCACATGGTGTAGTCCAAACGATAGCTGGGGATTCTGGGTAGTGTAGTGTCTTCATTGCCTTTAAGGGCAGTTGACACAAACGAATGCCGTGCTTCCATGAGCGTCCATAGAAGCACATGGACATCCCGGAAAGCTGAAAATGGACGCTAAGGGCCCCCCCCTTGCGTTGAAAATGGACGCTAAGGCCCCCCCCCTCGCGTTGAAAATGGACGCTAAGGCCCCCCCCCTTGCGTTGGAAAAAGCCGGCAGGGGACTTGACATAACGTCAACATAGGCCGACCTGGGAGTGAGGATGTGTTGACTGAGTCTATGTAAAGAATCAAGCATAAATCTGTCAAATGTTAAAAACAGCCTTGTTTCACTGAAATAGCCTCAAAATCACAAACTGACATTCAGATTACTTATGGAGATAGTTAAGCATAAATGTCATCTGAATGGCAGTTTGTGATTTTGAGGTTATTTCATTGAAACAAGGCTGTTTTGGACATTTGACAGATTTATGCTTAACTCTCTCCAAAAGTCATCTGAATGGCAATTTGTGATTTTGAGGTTATTTCATTGAAACAAGGCTGTTTTGGATATTTGACAGATTTATGCTTAATTCTCTCCAAAAGTCATCTGAATGGCAATTTGTGATTTTAAGGTTATTTCATTGAAACAAGGCTGTTTTGGATATTTGATAGATTTATGCTTAATTCTCTCCAAAAGTCATCTGACAGATAACATTTGACAGATTTATGCTAAGATGTTTTGACACTTGATTTGACATCATTGGACCTTTTATAAAGAATATAGACCCAAGGTCCCTCCCAAAAATCCCGGCAATTTTTGTTAGAGGGCCAAATCCAAGATGGCTACTCGCGCCATCTTAAAAACAGCAACCACCAACCAGCTCCCAACCATGTCCGATTGGTGAGGGATGGTGCTTTAGCGATGGATGGCGCACCAGATACGCCAGGTAGTTGGCACGGAGGCAATGTTGACGCAAGCTGTCGGCATCCGGGTGGAGACGGATGAAGGATTTCTTTTTGATGGTCCTCCATTCAGCAGCACGGGCCTCAGCCATGGTTTTGCTCTTGTTGTCACCGTAGATGATGCTACGTGTGAAGGCAAAGAGCTGCTCCAGCACCTCCTCTGTCAGGGCAAGGTTATCTCCACATCGCGAGAGCTGTTGTCGGGCAACAGGGCTCTTCGCCACCTGGTCATACACAGACTTCTTACCTTTGCCGTAAAAGCCTGAGTTTGCATCACAGCCTGTCATACAATGCAGCTGCACAATACCGTCGGCCATCATGTCAGTTGCCATGTCACAGCAGCGTACCGTTTCCTGCTTCCTCTTGATACAGAGCATACCTGGCAGCTGCTGTGAGATAAGTGCTGCCGCAACATATACATCAGTATCAGTGGCATCGATGACAACTGGACCACTGTAGCCTGACTCGCGCAAAACTACATAGGTGGAGAACAGGACAGTGTCAGCCTCAGACTGGTCAAAGCTGTAGTTCTGTATCGGTTGTTGGGTTGATAAGTTGGGAGCCGACAGAGTAGACAATCTCCACATCAACACTCTGTGCAAGATCGGTCAGGTAGCTGCATATCATTTTCTGCAGCCGCCCCTTGTTGCTGGAGCTACACAGCAGCGTCTTGAACATTCTGGCAGTGGGGAATGCGTCACCCAATTTCATGTAGGTGTTGGGCACATGTGTGTTTCCCTGTACCCTCAGGTCTCGCTCGTCATCCTTCGTCGAGTATGCTGTGTCGTACGGGTCGTTCACACATATGATACGGTGAGCATTATGATGGCGTGCAAGGATAATAGATGATAGCTTGTGGACATAGTCCGACCACTTGTATGGGTTGCCATCTTGCGTCCGCCGATCCTCTGCTGATGGAGTTGCCATCCTCCAGATCATGCCCATGTCCACAAGAGCGATGTATGATTCCTGCAGATCTACAGATTCCAGAGAGAGCTTCTGCACGAGCATGCTCTTCTGTGTCTTTCTGAAGGTGCCGTTGGAGTTAGATAATGGCACACACTCCTCGACAATACGATGTTCGAGCAACTCGGGGAGGTTCACAAGTTGACTGCCCTCAACCAGGTTTATCATTGCCTTGAGGGCGCTTCGCTCCATTTCTGCAGCTTTCGCCTTGAGTTCATCTGATGGCTTCTCCTTGCTTAACGCCTTCGCAAACGTCAATCGTTTGCACAGAGGGACGGGTGCATGAAGAGAGGTATTCTTATTGAATACCCGTTCTTCCAAAAAGTGGGTCAATTTCTTCTCCCCTGCGGCATGGGCTGAGTTGAAGTCTGCAACGAGCTCATCAGAGGCGAGCATGGCCGACTGCAAGGTACGGAGGGTGGTTGAGGCCGTATCGAACGGGAAGGTGTCAAAATCATGCATGCATTCAACCAGGTCTTGCACACACTGCTCATCTTCTCGCATCCGTTTGGGGCCGCATTCCGTATGCTTCCTCTTTGTCTTTTTTCGGTTTGCAAGGGCATTGTGAGCTGCCCGGATCTGGGCCACATTGTTCACATTTCTGGAGTGCACCAGCAGCTGCTTCTCATTCTGTAGGATAGAGAGCCAACCAGACTTCATTTTGCTACCCTTGTTCATGGTGCATTCGATCCACATGTCCCAGGCCATGTTGGAATAGGGGTTGCCTGTGATGGACTGGGTGAAGTCAGTACGAAGGAACGCAACCTGATCTGCAGGGAGAGCTGTTAACATCGCCCAAAAGTCTGGCAGCCACTTCCCATATCTATTGTTGTCGTAAGCTACCATCCATGGCAGCATCGCACGCAGAGAGCTCACATACTCATCCCAGTACATTCTGCATGAGCGCGTCTGTCATGGACAGGAAATCCCTCCAGTAGTTTGCCATGTCACTGGCCTCAACGTGGGTGAACATGTTGGTGACAAGGCTCTTGAGGTCAGCATCATTCTCTAGTGCCACATGAGCATCAGCGCGGGATTCCTCGGATTGACTCGTATCTCTCAGAATGTCAAGGTTCTCCCTCGTCTCATCAGCCAGGTCGGGCCCGAGGTTCTCCTTCATCAGCTGACACATAAGGGCCTCGTACATGAGTCGCAAGCAGCGTAGCCCCCTCTTATAATGTTTGCCTTTCAGTGCACGATCGACGGAGCCATCGGCAATAACTCCAGCCGCGACAAGTACTTCACCTAGTTCACTACCTTTGTACCGCTTGTAGATGGCACTCATCATCACACACTGTGTATGGAAGGGACCAAGAAAAGGTACAATGGCACTGAATTTGCTTTGGTTTTCGGCCTTGAGCAGGGTGATGAGGACATACACGGGATGATCTCCAACTAAGAAGGCAAAGGGCATGTGCTTAGTTGCGATGATGGTAACCAGCTTGTCCATGACGTCCTTCACAACTGACTTGTCGGGCGGTTGATTGTAAGATGTATGAAAATAAGCCTTGCTTTTGTCCTGCCACATATTCAATCCAGCGTGAAACCCGGCTGCAACAGGGCGGTCACCATTCACATCAGCACGTGCAAGGGCATGAATAATGCTTCGCTGGCGCTGAGGCTCAGTACTCGATGAGACAGTAGTAGGCTTAGGACGGATCGGAGGCTCGCCACGCTTGACGGTCCTATATGGCATAACCGTTTGCATCTCAGAGGCCTTCTCAGTCAGCACGTCCGAGACAGTCTTGGCATGTTTGATCCGCGGTTGCTCATCCTGGGTGTTTGCCTCATGCTTATGTACAAGACGTTCTTCGCGTTGCAGAAACATCCAATTACAGCGGTGTGAAGTACCTCCTCCTGTCAATGTATCGTTCCGAAAATCGTCATTGTCGATGATACTGATGCTTGGTTCCCCTTCAGCGATCTCTGCCGGACAGACCGAGCACCGCTCAAGGTCATGCATTGTCCAAACATCACGTAGCAGAAGCACGTTCGGGTAACTGATCCCCATGCCCAGCTTGTAGTACGAATCAACAAGCTCCTTGCTATGAGTCAATCCGTGAAGGGTGACGGTGGCATTGATGGCGGTAGTGGTGGGTCGCTTTATAATGTACTGTGTGATGAGAGAGGTGAGAGAAAGTGTGCTTGGAGACAGATCTACCCCATGCTTCTCCTGCAAAGCCGATAGCAACTGCAAAACGAGAGGCGGGAGTTCCTCCTCCTCCTCTAGCTCCTCGACTCGTGGAGGCCATGGGACGAGTTTGATGGACTTGACATCATCTCTGAGCCGCGCAGCCACATTTTGCACCAGTTGCTCACTGCTGACACCAATAGAGGAGATCGCTGCTTCGACATATGAACCGCTCCCAGACGTGTCATAGACTAGGTCGCTCTGGTTTCTCTGAGGGCGAGAGTGGAAGCCGATCTTGTCCTTAAACTCCCGGGTCAGGATATCTTTGATGTAGGATGACTTGACTCCAGATGTTGGGAATCCATACCGAGAAACGATAGAGCTGTAATCTCTGAGGAGGCTCTGCAGTGACCTTAGTTCATGTTCATCAAAGATAACTGTTCTGATGTTATCAAAGAAAATTGTCTGAGCTTCACGGAGAGTGACATTGTGCATGTGGGGAAGTTTGTCATCTTCACTCATTCTCTGGTAGTTACGAACATATTTAAACCAGCATTTGTGATGATATCTGATCTCAAGTGCATACGGCTGATCAGCTGCATAATTGATCAGACAGTTGATTCTGTCGCGCATTAGTTCATCTTCCAGAGCCACCGTATGGCTCTTGAACGCTGCCCATGCATGATCGTACGAAATCAGGACCAACTTTGATTCTGGATGTTTTGCCGACTCCGTCTTACAACACCACACACATTTATTTTTATCGTGTATCAGCCCTAGACTAGATCGCAGCCGCTTGAAAGATGGAGTTGCAGCTGTGGAACTAATGTCAGACGTAGACGAAGACTGAGCTTGGCATTCATCGACAACTCGTTTTTTCTGTCTGTTGTTGGCCTGTTCCAGTTTTGTGGCATTGCATAAGGTCAACCTACATGTATCATGGACACAGTGTCCGACGGGACCTGTATCCCAGTCGATGGATGTATGGACGTCTCCGAACTTGTCAAGACCGCTCCATAACTCTGTATTGTTCTTTAGAGTGTCCCATTTTTCAATTGAGGTAATGGCATCGGTGGCTTTGCTGCAAACCCTTCCACACTGCAGGATACACGGAATGTTGGACATTGTCACAAGCTATGATCCATATCGTGCGGCATACTCATGAATCCCTATAAGAAACACAAGTAGGCCTACGTATTAGATATTGATATGGGGGCAGATAAGAAATTAAGAATAATTTCCATTTGTTAAATGTAGCTATTATTTAGTTAGTAAGCATTTGGACAGCCTGACAGGTCTGATTCAACTAATCAAGAGCTATGACTATCTTATTAGAACAGTTGAATCAGGTGTGTTAGTTCTGGGTTGGAACGAAAACATTCAACAGGACTGGAGTTGAGAACCACTGAGCTAGTTAGCTAACGTTAGCGCACATTATGACAGGGTTGAATTTGGCAAATTTTTGACTCGGATAGTCAATCTGCTTTCTGAGGTAAACTTAACGTGTAGCTCGCTACACCAAAACTAACATTGTTATTATTACTAATATTGCTATTTCATGACACAACAAAAATAGCCTTATGACAGTTTCTACTGAATGGTAATAACAAACGCTGGCTAGCTAACGTTGGCTTGGCTAACTAGCAAGATTACATGATCCATTCGCTAATGTTGACAATACAATCAAAATGGCATAGCCTACCTTTCAACTTGGCACGTTTCTCTTCTTCTTCTTTTCTTCTGTTTTTATACTGCGCCCCGATGGCTTTTGCCTCTTCACAGTTCTCTAACGTTAGTCTTTCTTTCCTCAACGCTCAATTTTAAAAACACTTGACAGATACCCATCAATGCCCAGCGCTCTAGCATGTTCTGACTGTGAACACTTAAAGCTGAGGCTCTTAGACCGACCGACCATTTTAGATTTTTGGCTCATTTTCCCTTATGTTAGATTATTATTTTTTTTTTTTAAATAATGGTTGCAGATATAGAGCCAAAACTGCGCCAAGCAAACTTTTTTTTTTTTTTTATTTGTGGCGCCCCCCTCTGGGAGGCGCTCTTGGCAAACGCCTATATCGCCTGTAAGAAGCTCCGCCCCCATATATAGTACATATATATACTTGCATGTTCCCGTTCAAAACGTGTATATTTTCTCGACCGGATGGTGGCCATCTTGGATTTGTGGGTCCGAACGATGTCATCGCACCAAACTGATGTCAGAAATTGAATCCTTGTGGCCGACTTACCCCAAAAAGTGCATTTACACATGACTCTAGGCGCTCTGGTTCAAAAGTTAATTTTTTAAGATGGCGCGAGCAGCCATCTTGGATTTGGCCCTCTAGCAAAAATTGCCGGGATTTTTGGGAGGGACCTTGGGTCTATATTTTTTATAAAAGGTCCAATTATGTCAAATCAAGTGTCAAAACATCTTAGCAGAAGAATGGTCACGGAATTGAGGTTCTAGACCCAACTATTCAGATGACTTTTGGAGAGAATTAAGCATAAATCTGTCAAATATCCAAAACAGCCTTGTTTCAATGAAATAACCTCAAAATCACAAATTGCCATTCAGATGACTTTTGGAGAGAATTAAGCATAAATCTGTCAAATATCCAAAACAGCCTTGTTTCAATGAAATAACCTCAAAATCACAAATTGCCATTCAGATGACTTTTGGAGAGAATTAAGCATAAATCTGTCAAATATCCAAAACAGCCTTGTTTCAATGAAATAACCTCAAAATCACAAATTGCCATTCAGATGACTTTTTGGAGAAAATTAAGCATAAATCTGTCAAATGTCCAAAACAGCCTTGTTTCAATGAAATAACCTCAAAATCACAAACTGCCATTCAGATGACATTTATGCTTAACTATCTCCATAAGTAATCTGAATGTCAGTTTGTGATTTTGAGGCTATTTCAGTGAAACAAGGCTGTTTTTAACATTTGACAGATTTATGCTTGATTCTCTCCAAAACTGTCATTCAGATGACTTTTGGAGAGAATTAAGCATAAATCTGTCAAATATCCAAAACAGCCTTGTTTCAATGAAATAACCTCAAAATCACAAATTGCCATTCAGATGACTTTTGGAGAGAATTAAGCATAAATCTGTCAAATGTCCAAAACAGCCTTGTTTCAATGAAATAACCTCAAAATCACAAATTGCCATTCAGATGACTTTTGGAG
>NW_027262887.1:0-21428 GCF_902827115.2 Pseudochaenichthys georgianus | reverse complement strand
CAGACTCAAACCTCATCTTAGGCCCAAATGTGGCGCAAATGAGCTCCGCAGCCGTTGCGAGGTTCCGGCTTGTGATGGCAAAATGAAGCTTTGAATGAAGCGTCGAACCACTTGGACAATTGTGTCGGAAATAGGTTCATTTCTCGAAGCTTCAGTTACAGCGACCTCTCCTGGCGAAGTGCAAGGCTGCAGTGGGTTTAACGTATCTTTGCCTTGAAAGATATTCGATGCACACACACACACTAAGACTGAATATCATGTTTCTATTTGCAATTAAAGATTGATAATTGTGTGTATTGGGTTATTGAGAAGAGACTAGAGAGTGCTAGACATGTTTTTGGGCGGAGAGGATCTTTTATCAGTCATTAAAGTATTAAAGTTGAAAGCAATGATTAAAAGTCTAACTATTCGGGGCTTTGAACTAGCTGCGCGGAGGACATCGCTGCATCCTGGCCGCCGGCTCTATCCACTGGGCTATCTATTCCTTAGACCATTGAAGTGTTTTTATATTACTCATTTTCTTTTTGTTCACAACTTCTCCACATTTCATGTGTTTCACGAGCCATAACGACCTATCTTTCTTCCTGGCTTGCTCTATAATGATCCAATTCAAATGCAATGCCAACAACAACTCAACAGCAACAACGCAAACTACGACAACAACCCACACATTGCGCATTGTTTAGAGCGGTTATAAAGTGTTGAAGCGCTCAAATTTGAAACTGTTTCAACCTGTCACCTGTCAGAATCGAGACGAGGCAGTGCATTGAATCGCGTGAATGGACCGTGAACCAGTCAAGTGATTCATTCAGGAAATGCGGTGGACCCGTTCAAATCCAGTTTTGGACAGTCTGCCGTGGTTCCATCCCATTTCAAGTGCTGTTCGAGGCTCGGTAACCCTCAGAGCACACTCTCCAATCACAGAGCTTGAGGACTATCACTGGGTTTGTCAAACAGAGCACATGGTGTAGTCCAAACGATAGCTGGGGATTCTGGGTAGTGTAGTGTACTGCCATCCTTTACTCCGAAAAAATATTTGTTTCTCCGAATCGAAGGGGAAAAATACAAAAGCATTGCACACAATTTAAACCAATCAATGTTGTGTAATTAACAAGGATAATCTGGTGTTTTTTAGTCAATGAGTAGTGCAGATATCACTGTAAAATCAATCGATTATGGAGTGAAAGTGTGTTGGCTAACCCTAACCCTAGCCGGACAGGGGGTCGTGTCCGTCTCTGTGGCTTCAGGCTTGATCGCCGTTCAAATGACAGTTTTAATGATCTCAATGGGAATGGTTAGCGTTTCATATGCACGCAAATAAAATAAAATATAAGCCAACAGAATCAACCAATCAAGACAATAAAGGAAGTGCAATACTGTCTGAATCCTGACTAGACAGCTTTAGAGCATGTCTTTCACATCAGTTTATTTTTTTCCAAGTTTTTTTTTATCATGATAGATACGATATCTCTGAAAAAGCATATCGTGGAGACCTAATATCGTCACGACGATATATATCGTCATATCACCCACCCCTAACTTAGGCCCTTTCTCATTTCACTAATTCCCCTCCTCGAGACTTAGTCCCGCGCACAGGAGATGCGAGCAGAGGACTGAGAAGGGGAACCGAGGAGAGAGGACGGGAAGCAGCAGGCGGTTAGAGAAATGAGAACTCCTCTCCTCTGAGCGGTCATTTTAAAGAGACGTCCATTAATGATGACACGAGGCACAGCAGCCCTCTATCTGATGGACAGATGTGTTCATGACGACTTATATATTTACTTTGATTCATTCACAGTGCGGTATAATGAGACAATAACAGGCTACAGATGCGGACACACACACACACACATATATATATATATATAGCCTATGTATATATTTATATAAATATATACAATTTCAGAATCAAAACAGAGCACTCTCATAATAACATAACACTATCAGAGACTGGATATACCCAAATAAATTGTGCCAATCTTCAGTCAGATGTGAATGTGTAACTTAACATTTTCAGTAAGAATAACGGACAAAAGGAGTGCAAATACAATTTATTGAAATGTGAACTAAAAGTTATCAAGCATGAACCATCACAATTTAAAAAATAAATAAAAACGAAATAATATACATAAGTTACACTAAATGTTAATCTGTTAATTGATTAAGTAAACACATGTTTTCAAATAAAGTGACCGGCTAGGCCTGTGCAGGTGGTACAGTAACAGCTATGCCCAGCATGGGCTAAGTTCTGTAGGTGCAGCTGGTGCAGGTCCTCCTCCCTCAGGCCTGGTCCTCCTCGCAGGGAAAGACCCTCAGTCCTCTCTGGCCAAAGCAACAGACAGGACGTTCATAAAGCTGAGGTCTCCCCCAAAGTCTCTAATCATCCATCCTGTGAATATGAGAGGGGAACAAATAGTGTAATAGATGCTTTGAACAATAAGAAATATAAAGTTAACTGTTGAGTTGCTCAGTTTTTTAGATTGACAGAGTTTAATAATACAAACAGAAGGAGAGGCACCGTAAAATAAAGAATGGTCTTTCAATATATTGTGTTGATTTTGTCTTTTGAATTGTTGTCTAAAGTCAAGTAGCTAGAACTGTTACTTATAGTTTGAATGAGACAGGCTGGTTATAATGTTTGGAGGAGGCATCACAGGTAAGAGCGATAGTTACGGCTGTAACTACGGTTCTGTGAGTCCCGGATGACCGCCAGAGGCGGTGCTTTAGCACTGGATATGTCCATCGCGTGCATGCGCAGCTCGAGTACCAATAACAACAAAGTCACCTGTGACCCACGTGACACCGGCTATATCAGCCGGTATTGTCAGAGGATCTGTTCCCCGAATCTTCTCGCGAGCACACAAGAATTCTGAGTGACAGGGAACTCTGGCGGTCATCCGGGATTCATAGAACCGTAGTTACAGCCGTAACTATCGTTCTATTTCGTCCCTACTGACCGCCAGAGGCGGTGCTTTAGCACTGGATGACTTATACCAACAATGTCATGAAGAATCCAAGCCCTTGCTCACCACTGGAAGCAGCGGAGCTCGGCAAAAAGACCACGCCCAAAGAATGGGGAGTGGCGACATTGACCTGATGACAACTGGAGAATGTGCCAGAAGACGCCGCGGCGCAGATGGTCTCCAGGGGCACCCCTCTCAGGGCAGCCCAATATGTTGAGATGCTCCTTGTAGAGTGGCATCTCAGCCTGATGGCAGGGGGCGGCCACTGGCCCCGTAAGCCTGTGAGATGGTATCGACAACCCAGTGGGGCAGCCACTGGTTAGAGGGCCTAACCTCCTTTAGTGCCGCCAGGGCAAACTCAAGAGTTGCTCCTCCTGCCGCATACAGGCAGTAGCCTTGATATACGCCCTTTGGGCAACCCCCAGGGCACGGCAACTTCGATGTGCCGTACTCCTGAATGTCAAAGCGTGCCAGCTGGGCAGACTGATTGAAGTGAGTTTGTGGAAGAACCCCGGGCGGGAATGCCACATTTGCCCAAAGGGCAACGCCTGAGAGTCTCACCTCGGGCATGTATTGTTTATGGAGAGGACATGCGACTCCCCGACTCGCTTCCCTGAGGCTATGGCAAGCAGAAATGCTGCCTTCGTGGGCAGCCACCTAAGCTCCACCTGGGCCAGGGGCTCGAAGGGAGGAGATGATAGGGCATCCGGCAGCAAGGGCAGGTCACAAGCCGGAGCCCTCGGGGTGCCAGGGGGACGCTGCCGTAAAGCCCCTCTCATAACGAGGGACACCGACCTGTGGCACCCCGCCGTGGTGCCGTCGACCCGAACATGTCGGGCAGAATCGCAGCCACATAAATTCAGAGTGGAGTGAGAACGTCCACTATCTAGAAGGGACTGTTGTCTAAGCAACAATGTACATGCTGTCCCCAAGGAACACGCACATTCTTGCCCCCCAGTTGGGGTAGAAAGTGCATGAGTGCAAGCTGCACGGCCCGAAGCTCTAGCACGTTGACCCGGCGCGCACTCTGCTGGGCTGACCGCTGACCCTGAACGGTCCTGCCCTGCCGCACTGCACCCCACCCTGAGAGACATGCACCTATGGTGATGGTCTCCTGGCGGGATGGGATGGCGCCCATGGGCACGCCTACCAGGAGATAGGCCCTGCCCCTCCAGCGTGACAGAGTGGAGGCAATGCTGCGACACCCTGACTTCACTGTGCCTGTGCCACTTGGCGTCCAAGTGAAGGCTGTTCAGCCACATCTGCATGGGGCGCAACGACAGCGGCCGAGGCAGCTGCCAGTCTGCCTAGCCAGTGCCTCCAGGGCAGCTGATCTAAACAGCTCCCCTGGCTCGACTGGTACGCTACGGAGCACTCTCCGTCAACCGGAGGAGGTGCGTCAGCTGAAGGAGGGGCGCCAACCGAAGGAGGGGGGGGGGGGGGGGGAGGGGCTAGCCGATCCACTTTAGAGGACAGCCTATTCTAGTCCTTCTATTGGGGGGAGCACACATAGCCATCGCTCCCTCAAGTCGCTGGGAACGGCCGAATTGATCTGGAGGAGTACGTGACAAGGAGAGGTGTCTGTTGGCTGCTGCCAGACGTTCCACGGCAGCGGTCGTGGCCGTCCTCGGGCTCAAGAGAAACCCTACAGGCGCTACATGAATGAACCATTCTGTAGGTACCCAGATGCAGCGTAGCCGGGAGCGGGTGCGGGAACACAGCCTTCACCAGCTACCTGCTTAATGGAAAGAGTAGAGCGTTGCTGCTACTCGCCGAACAGAAAGAGGGATGTAGTTACACCCACGTTACCGGCAGAGGGAGCGGGAGCGAGAGCACTGCCTTCACCTGGCTGGATTAATAAACACGGCAGTTCAGCGTCTACCAGGAGCGGGGGCGAGAACACTGCCGGCTGAGTTAGAGACGAATGCCAGATGCAGCATAACCGGGAGCGGGTGCGGGAACACAGCCTTCACCCGCTACCTGCTTAACGGAAAAACAGGGAAGTTCCGCGTCTACCAGGAGCGGGGGCGAGAACACTACCTTCACTGGTTGAGTTAGAGACGAATGCCAGATGCAGCGTAACCGGGAGCGGTTGCGGGAACACAGCCTTCACCAGCTACCTGCTTAACAGAAAGAGTAGAGCCACGCCGCTACTCGCCCAACAGAAATAGGGATGTAATTACACCCACGTTACCGGCAGAGGGAGCGGGAGCGAGATCACTGCCTTCACCTAGCTGGATTAGTAAATAAGGCAGTTTACCAAGAGCGGGGGCGAGAACACTGCCTTCACTGGCTGAGCTAGAGGCGAGTGCCAGATGCAGCGTAACCGGGAGCGGGTGCGGGAACAAAGCCTTCACTGGCTACCTGCTTAACAGAAAAACAAGGCAGTTTGGCGTCTACCAGGAGCGGGGGCGAGAACTGCCTTCACTGGTTGAGTTAGAGACGAATGCCAGATGCAGTGTAACCGGGAGCGGGTGCGGGAACACAGCCTTCACCGGCTACCTGCTTAACGGAAAAACGAGGCCGTTTGGCGTCTACCAGGAGTGGGGGCGAGAACTGCCTTCACTGGTTAAGTTAGAGTCGAACGCCAGATGCAGCGTAACCGGGAGCGGGTGCGGGAACACAGCCTTCACCAGCTACCTGCTGAACGGGAAGAGTAGAGCGGTGCTACTACTCGCCGAACAGAAAAAGGGATGTAGCTACATCCGCATTACCGGTAGAGGGAGCGGGAGCGAGAGCACTGCCTTCACCTAGCTGGGTAAAATAAAGAAGCTTAAAAGTATACGCAAGACGTTAGCCGAGCGGCTGCTGCTAACGATCAAGCGAGATCAAGTCAAATAACACACATGTTTAAGACCAGATAACTAGCTTCTAAAGAAGAGAATAGCACAGAGCCGTAGTTACAGCAGTAACCATGGCCAGGGCTCACACGGCATCTAACCGTAGTTACAGTAGTAACTCTGGCCAGTACTTACACAGCATAGAGCCGTAGTTACAGTAGTAACTCTGGCCAGTACTTGCACGGTTTGGAACCGTAGTTACAGTAGTAACTATGGCCAGTACTTACATGGTTGAGAACCGTAGTTACAGTAGTAACTATGGCCAGTACTTACACAGCATAGAGCCGTAGTTACGGTATTGCCTATGGCCAGTACGTGCACGGCTTGGAACCGTAGTTACAGTAGTAACTATGGCCAGTACTTGCGGCTTAACCCCGTAGTTACAGTATTAACTATGGCCAGTACTTACACAGCTTGGAACCGTAGTTACAGTAGTAATTATGGCCAGTACTTACGGCTTAGACCTTAGTTACAATAGTAACTGTGGCCGGTGCCTAAAAGTGTCAGCCAACGGCTGCCCACTAGACAATATAATATTGGGAGGATGAAATCCTCCTTAATGGCCATACACGCAGAGCACACGGCACACACAGTGAAGATTGTTCTCTGCATATCGTCCTAGTGCTAGGAGTCTAGTACTAGGAGCAGTAAATACAACGATATAGCGCTACTGCAACCATACCATGCGTTTACCGGGAGCGGCAGCGAGAGCACTGCCCTCACCGGCTGAGTTAAATAATGAAGCTTAACCGTACATGCAAGGTGTTAGCCAAGCGGCTGCTGCTAACAATCAAGCAACCAAGTCAGAACACAATGTTAAGACCATATAATTAGCTTCTAAGAAAGAGAACAGCCCGCATTGAACCGTGCCTGGTTACAGTAGTAACCGCACATGCCGAGCACACAGCACCCGCCGTGAAGATGTTCTCTGCATATCATCCTAGTGCTAGGAGTCTAGTACTAGGAGCAGTAATACAACGATCTAGCGCTACTGCAATCAAACCCTATGCTACAGGGAGCGGGAGCACTGCCCTGAGTTAATAGTTAAGCTCAACCGCAAGGTGTTAGCCAAGCGGCTGCTGCTAACAATCAAGCGACCAAGTCAGAACACAAATGTTAAGACCAGATAATAGCTTCTAAGAAATAGAAAGTACTTACCTTACTTTCTGCATCTAAACGAAAAAACGGGTTTAAAGTATGACCCTCTGGGCTTCCATACTAAATTGAATGACGGACGCAGCCAAAGCTGGGACTCAAATGCTAATGATAGCTCAGGCACAACGCCACAAGCAGAACTTTCAAAAGAGCATAAGGGCAACTTTATGGGAGAGGAAGCGGGAACACTGTCGTCACCAGAAAGTCTAAGCCACAAACAATAAGACGGTAATCAGGACAACTTGGCTGGGAGCGGGTGTGGAAACACAGCCATCACCAGCAACAAGCTGACACAAACCTGTCTGTCGAGGCTCTGCACAGCCGGCGCAGCTCCTGGAGGACGCGTCTAACGACCCATAGCCCCGACTGTCAGTCGCGAAGCTCCCCGCGGCCAGCTGTTTGCAGAGAAATCCCTCAGATCAAACGTTCAAACCTGAACGCTGTAGGCTACGAAAACGTAGCCACGGTACCCTCGCGCAGCGAGAAGATGAAAAGGAACAGATCCTCTGACAATACCGGCTGATATAGCCGGTGTCACGTGGGTCACAGGTGACTTTGTTGTTATTGGTACTCGAGCTGCGCATGCGCGCGATGGACATATCCAGTGCTAAAGCACCGCCTCTGGCAGTCAGTAGGGACGAAATAGAACACCATTTGTTGTGTTCCATCCACAACAAATGCACACAGATTGATGTGTGTGTATTTATTGATCTACTATTTCTTGAATCATTACTGTCAGTCCAAAACAAGAGATTTTGTTTTAGTAACATGTTTTTCAAATATGATCTCTTTTTCACTACACTATCTTGAATATTTTAGTTTTTACATCACTACATTTATCTAACAGCTTTAACATTGTAAAGGTGTCACTTCGGACTCTGGGTAATTATGACATCATGTCCTACTATTTTGAGAGTTTGAACAAACCAGACCTTTATCTATTAATGTAGAAAATAGTCAGCACATTAAACCATTATGAAAGTAATCGTTAGTAATATTAGTTAGCTCATTGTTCAAAATGAGCTCCAACTACAACAGTTAAGTCAACTCTTGCATCGGTAATAACAATAAAACAAATGATATAATAGTATAACTTGTGTATCCTTTAACAACACTTTCCTAATTATGGTAACATACTTTTACTAAAGTAACATTAACATGTTTAAATGCAGGGCTTTTGTAAGAGAGTATTTCGCATAGTGTAGCATGGTCCACTTGACTTATCTAACCGAAGTGATCGTTACGTTACTTTGCAAACCGTCAACCCCCCCCCCCCCCCCCACACACACACACACACACACACACAAAAGGACACGGTAACGTTGTGATTCACTTCAATTAATGATAACTACGGAGCTTGCTAACAGCAAGGTACAAGGCTACTTCACTCATTTAGCTAGCTAATGTAAGATACAAATGCTGTCGAGCCCTCACTGCTTGTAAAATAAAGAGCACAAACTGACTACTTACCTGAGCGGCGAGCCCCACTGTTCTCCGTCATTTTTCTCCCGGGTTGTTGTGATCACATGACTGACAAAGCCGTGCTCTGATAGGCCAGAAGTCGGTTTGATTGCATTAGGGCTCGATTGCTTATCCTGTCTGAGTAGCCCGGATGATGCTGCATCGCAATTTTGGGCATCGAATTTTATACACCGAATTTTTTTCACTTTTTTCACATTTTTGGGATCTGAATTTGAACATTCGAATTTTTTTCACTTGAATTTTTAAATTTTTATTTCACAAAGGTAGCATCGGAGCAAAAACATTCAGATACATGCTTTTCAAAGTAATTATTTTCAATGCAGAGACACGATCAGACGGCGCGCATGAAGCGGTGGCTGCGGCGCGAATCACGCGATTGAAGGGGGCCGCGTCAAACGCGAGAGTTCAATTTTTTCAACTCGGGCGTCAAATTCACGTGGTGCGTTCTCGCGGAAGCCAATCAGCGGTGAGGAACTCAGCCTGCCGTCACTGACGTTCAACCAGAAAACATCAGCCATTAGCTGTTAGCAGTTAGCACACAGAGATCACAGCTCCTCATATCTGTTCAGAAACTGTACAAAAGTTAAACAAGAACAAACCACTGTCTGTGTCATGGCGAATACAGTCGCTGGTTTATTTATGTCTGTAGGCCGTTGTTATGAGTGTGGAGTGAGCATATACAACGTTAGCTTAGCCTGGTCGACCCAATCTCCATTCAGAAAACAAGCATTTTAAAAGGTTTTTCGCCTGCCGTCTTGTCTACAGACTTGTCAAGCATTAATTCATGGTTTTTACTAACCGGTATCAGTATGTTGTTACATCGGCATAATTTAGAAACGTGTATTACAATTTAATCAGGGTAAAATATGTTCATTTTGTTGTAGTTGTAGCTCCCGAGCCAGCGCGTCTTGTTTGAATGATGCGAGTAAACACAGCTGGCAGCCGCGGTGAAACTCGAGCGACTAGAGCGATGCGAATATTCGCTTCGCTCTAATCGCTCATATCGCATCGATCTAGTCCAGCGGTTCTCAAACTGTGGGTACTGCAGGTGGAAAAAAGCTAAATAAAATCCACTTTTTATTATCAAGGATTTTCGGGGACCACCTCATATGTGACTAGCTCTATCAAAATCAGTCGCATTGACCCGAAGACACATTTTGAGTTGGAAAGAGGAGATTCCTAGCTTTCTAATGATATCAGGCAGTGGAGTAGTGGTCGTTGGGCTCATCGGACATTTATGAGAGAAAATCTCTAATGTCCGAGTGCAAGTGAATGCACCACAAGACACGAGCCTTGTAACCCCTCCCCCGGCCCTGGCGCGAGCGTGGAAATATGATTGGCGGCGATTTCATTTGAACAGGACGGCGCAAAACGAGAAGCATCCAGACCCAAGTAGACGGATGGAACGAGGTATTTGTTGTGGTCTACAATGACAGAGAAGAGACTGTCAAGTTTGGCTGTACTCAGCATTGAATCAAAACGCACTAAAGCTTTGGATCTTAATCAGTTTGTGAGGCGTTTTTCTGAACAGAATGGTAATCGCAGCATCATAACAGTGATTGACAGCTGATAGGAATAATATGATTGTTAATATTATCATATTCATTCAGACAAACATCGATGAGACAGTTAATTAATGTACTTATTGCAGCAGTCTGCATACATTTGGTACCCCTGGTCTAAGAGTGAAACAAACTAATTCAGTTATTGTCCAGTTAAAATCAATTACTGCCATTACTGTTGTGCCACAATAATGTCACCTATGTTATTGAGTTAAAATATCAATATTGTGGCTTTCCAAGTTAACATTGATTGATATGACTGCGATTAAATCAGCATACTTCTGCCAGGGCCAGGGATGCCACCCCTCAAAATCTCCTGCCACCCTCTTGCCACCCCATGAATATTTTTCTAGATCCACCCCTGAGTAGGCTATATTTTTCGTTTCGTTTAATAAGTTAATTTCAGGACAAATTTGGGAGTTTGTTTTGAGATTTAAATAGATTTTGAAAGTGGAGAGAGAGAGAGAGAGAGAGAGAGAGAGATTGCTAAACTGTCTGCTTAGTAGCAATAATGTAGCTCATGCCTTAAATGCAACTTAGGCCTATCCATTGTTTATGTTACTTATATGCCTGTGTGTCCATGGTTTTGAGTCTGTGTGTTGAGCGCAGCTCCGTCTGCTTTTTGCAGCACAGTAAATAAAGCATACCGGTAGTTTTTTGTAGACCTGTCTGCCCGTTTTGTGAGTGCACTGTGCGTGTGCGCACTTGTGGCATTGTTTGGATGACCTAATTAAAATACCGTCCGCCGTCCTCTTTGAGAAACATACACAACGCAGACAGACACCGGTCACAAAAGTATCAGATAGGCTTCAATTTACTTTTGATTGTCTATAATTAACTATAAAAAAATATCGGCGTTTTAACACTACGTTTATATACTTATTTGTATGGTTTGCATATGAGGTGGTCTGCGAAAACCCTTGATAATAAATAGTGGTCCGCATAAACAAAAAGTTTGAGAACCCCTGCTCTAGTCTAATGCTGCGTTCACACCGGACGCGATGCGAATATTCACTTTGCTCTAATCGCTCGAGTTTCACCACGGCTGCCAGCTGTGTTTACTCGCATCATTCAAACAAGACGCGCTCGGGAGCTACAACTACAACAAAATGAACATATTTTACCGTGATTAAATTGTAACACACGTCTCTAAATGATGCCGACGTAACAACATACTGATACCGGTTAGTAAAAACCATGAATTAATGCTTGACAAGTCTGCAGACAGACGGCAGGCGAAAACACTTTTAAAATGCTTGTTTTCTGAATGGAGATTGGGTCGACCAGGCTAAGCTAACGTTGTATCTGCTCACTCCACACTCACAACAACGGCCTACAGACATAAATAAACCAGCGACTGTATTCGCCATGACACAGGCAGTCTGTGGTTTGTTCTTTAACTTTTGTCTAGTTTCTGAACAGATATGAGGAGCTGTGATCTCTGTGTGCTAACTGCTAACAGCTAACGGCTGATGTTTTCTGGTTGAACGTCAGTGACGGCAGGCTGAGATCCTCACCGCTGATTGGCTTCCGCGAGAACGCGTCACGTGAATTTGACGCTCGAGTTGAAAAAATGGAACTCTCGCGTTTCACGCGGCCCCCTTCAAACGCCTCAATCGCGTGATTTGCGCCGCGTCCACCGCTTCATGCTTGCTGTCGGAGCGAATTTGCGTCTGTCCGCGTCTCTATATTGACTTTACATGTAATCACGCCTCCCCCAAACATCGCATCGCGTCGCGTCCGGTGTGAATGCAGCATAAGGAACCCTCTGATTTCCTCTTTCTGCACTCACCTTATAAATGAGATATTTAATTCAATGTGGACATCATAAACAGTTGTCCCATTTATTTATTTTTCGACTAAACAATACATGTAGACCTTACTGCTTCTGGCTGCATTGACCCACACATGGGCTGTGTGAAAAACAGACGCTTGTGGGAGCTCTCAGGAAGAAGACTGGTTCTTCAGCGTACTGGGTGGAAACATATGCCCCCTCGTGTGTCGGCGTAATGCAGTGACTCACACACACAGTCAAACGCACAAATTGTGGACCCTACTATCTCGTACAGACCCTGACCCCTTGACTCTTGGTTTGAAGCCGAGAGCTGAAATCCCCTTTAGTACTATCAGCAAAGTGAAAGCAGCCTGTTATACTATTTGACTGGTAAGGCTGTAAGGCTTATAAATCAGCAAAAACATAAAACAATTCAAGTTTTTAAATTTGTGTATGTGATCGCATTCTATTCCTTCTCCAGTTTTGGTTTAATTTCAAACACACCATACCAGCTCACACCCCTGTGGATCTGCTGCATATAGACACATTACAAGAATGTAAGGTACGGCCTGACACAATATTAGCATGAACAGCAGCAGCCTAAGAGAAATCAGAAAGAAAAACGTGCTCCTGCACTCTGGAGCTGGAACTGGCCACACGCCACACACAAGCTTTCTGGAGCAACAAGGCCGGCCACCCACATTGTCGGCATGGAAAGAGGCCTGTTTCTCACGGTTTGAGGACAGCTTGTCATGGGTCAGCAGTTTAGATTGTGCTCTAGTCATTATTCCTCTCTTAAGCAAAACGTGTGTGCTTGTCCTCTCGGTCAATGCAGCCGCTCCAGTGCTAACACGCTCAACGTAGTTTTGTTACGGACTGGGGAACAGAGAGCAGGAAGTTATTCTAAAAGGGACAAATCAAAGTACTTATTTTATTATCAGGCCCAACTTTGTAACGGGATTGCATTTCATTTTTTAAACAGAAATGCTAACCTCACATGAACTGTATGATAATAAATGTACCGACAGGCCTTCAGGCCCCTCCAGGGCAACACCATTTAGATCCAGGTCCATGGTTGTGATGTAACATGTTGTTAGCTGTCTTGGGGATAAATTACATGTAAGTTGGTGTATTTTAAAAGAAACATATGAGTGGAGATTTTCTTTTTTGTCACATACAATATGTATATTTTAATAAGTTTAATGATATTGAAAATATCAAAACGGTTTCCTCATGTCAATTTTACAATTTCACCTTAGGAAGATTTTAAATTGAGTGACACGTTGTCTATAACAACATGTTTGAGATTCAAAGTCAGTGCAGGAGTTACTCTCCATGCTGTGAAAGCTGAACCAGCATGGAGAGATTAGTGTACTGTCCGTGCATCATTTAAAATCATATCATCATTTCTATTGTTTCAAAAGAGCTAACCTTCTCTGGCCTAACAAGAGTTTGCCATGTTTTCTCTTTCTTCAGTAGCTCAGGAATGACAAACCAGACTGGCTCTACAGGGGGCCTTTTACGTTGTGTATGTACCCAGAGGCCCCCTGTAGTTCTCTATGAAGGTAGATATGGTGCAAAATGCGAGAGCGTGTAAAACCTGATGTGAGCACTTGCAAAAAAAAAACTGAGCTTGTGTGCTTACATTTACACTTGTATAAAATATCCACGTACCTGTGGATAACCCAGATAACGTCGCAGTCATCTGAAGAACGAACCCAAACCTTGTTGTTTTTATTAATTGCATTACCAAATGGGTATCAAATAAACAGTAAGCATTGGTAACACAACTTCCAAAGTTACAGTAAAATAAAAAGGACCCTGACTCGGACAATACACAATCCAACATGTTCAACAGAAGAGAATCAGTTATATTGTTTGTACACATGGTACTTTACATATATATCTGTTTGTTTAAGGTGTCCAGGTGATGCAGACAGGCTGGACCAGAGAGTGAGAGACAGAACTGGACTCCTCACAGCAGTGAACTTCAGCACAAAGAATCAAGAAAGATATTGGTTTAAATGAATGAAGTATTGACTTTAATACACTGATATAAAGCGGATTTAATCCTCAATCACAATAATAATATTCAAAGTAATACTGGGCGAGTAATGGGCAAAACTTACCATTGATTGACGCGCCATGTCAGCGACTGGTAGCGACACGAACCGTTAGTCATTCGGTACGACCTGACTATGGCTGTGAGACTGTGCCCCATCTCAGGTCGGTTCAATTAAATCCTTGCTTCCCTCACTTGCGTCGTTTCCCTGCCTCTAGCCCCTCCCACCAGGGAAGCAAGGAGGGACGCAAGGAAACCACGAGAGGCAGGGAAATGAGTTTTAAGAGCAATGGGACCATGGCCCGTTCTCATTTCTCTAACTCCCCTCCTCGACTCCTATCCTCGATACTTAGTCCCGCCCACAGGAGATGCGAGCGGAGGAGCCGAGGAGGGGAACCGAGGAGAGAGGAGGGGAAGCAGCAGGCGGTTAGAGAAATGAGAACTCCTCTCCTCTGAGCGGTCATTTTAAAGACACGTCCATTAATGATGACAGGAGGCACAGCAGCCCTCTGTCTGATGGACAGATGTGTTCATGACCACTTCTATATTTACTTTGATTCATTCACAGTGCGGTATAATGAGACAATAACAGGTAGATGCGGACACACACACACACACACACACACACACACACACACACACACACACACACACACACACACACACACACACACACACACACACACACACACACACACACACACACACACACACACACACACACACACACACACACACACACACACACACACTGTACCACACACACACCTACACACTGTACCACACACACCTACACCACACACACGCACGTTCTTAAAACAGGCTACAGCCGTTGTGTATTTTATTATGTGAAGCACTAAATGGTTTTAGAAACATGTCGACTCTTTGTTAGATATCTACTAAACTAAAGCAAATAAAGAGAGCAGGTCTGTTATACTGAGTGATATATATTATACACACTGCTCTGCTTTCTGTACGGACCTCACAGCTGTTCTCACTGTAAACATCGCGATGAGATGAGAGCAGTTTCTAAAATAATATCCAGGGGATGCATGCAGAGCTGTGATTGGCTGAGATAAGTCCGGCCGTGCGTCACGCCTCTTTGAAACATCTCTGTTCCCGGAAATGCATCCATGAAGGAGCCGTGGAGGACCCATCAGTGTCTCCTCGGTTAGAGCTCCTCCAGAGAGCCTCCTCGACGCTCGGTCCTCGGTCCTCGAAGTGCATTTAGAGAAATGAGATGTCCTTCAACATGGCGCGCTAAAATTCATTTCCGGGTCACTACCGGAGGACCGAGGAGTCGAGGAGGGGGATTTGATGAAATGAGAAAGGGCCCATGAATGGGACGTCCTTTCCTCCGGAGCGTCACGTGAAGCGACGTCCGTTTGTGACGACGCCGCTCAGCTGTTCGTCTGACAGCAGGGTTGCGTTCCGATAATCCAAAAATCAGCTCCTAAATTCTAACACTATCTCCTATTCCTTGACCTCTGAGTGAAACGTCACGGGGTTAAGGGATAGTGCATAGGAGAATTCAAAAGGACTTAGGAGAAGAGACTGCGGTACTTTAGAGAATACGAATGCACTTTCACTATCCGACGTGTTTATGATGTGCCAGCGGACGTCATGAATGTGCGTCTGCTGGGGAAACCATGGAAACTACAGTTTTCTATACAGCGGACTACAACATGGATGTTCAATAAGAACGAGGGACTGCTGTAAACTCCTCTAGAGACTCTGCCCCGTGCTCTGATGCTGCTGCTTTGCTTTATGAACGTGGACAACAGAGAAACATATTCTTCAGGACCAAAGTTGGAATTGAAATAAAAAAGGAAAGTGAAACTTCTGCTCGTCACCCTCTCCCTCCGGTCCACATTAATACCAATGATCCCAATACGTATGATTGTATGAACTAAAGATCTTAAAATCAATACAAATGTATTTATTATAAACGTTAGTCCTTAACATCTATCTCTGTGTATATCACCATTCAAACATATTTTAAAAGTTGAGCAAACCCCACACAGCTCAGTAAAGACTGAAATGTTGACTTTATTTGATCATTTCAGTAAAAACTAACGTTCATATTTCTCTCTTTATTATAATACTGATGAACGTTCAAAACAAAGCACTTTGGCAACTTACCACATACGTTTTAAAATGCTTAATAAGCACCGTAACTTTCATGATATCATTTCTCGGTCATAATCGGTTGTTTCCGTGAACGGCCGACTGTTGAGTGATGGCAAATGCTGCGGCTGCAATGCATTGTGGGGCAGCATTTTCTCCTCTCCTTTCGGTTAGGGAGGTCCAGTGGTTCCTAAGCTAAAGGAGGTTATAAAGGAAGTTTGAAACCTCCTTTCCTTTCATTTAGAGAATTGGAACGGCACTTATCATGGCTGCCACTGAGGGACCTCCGGGTCATTTCACTTGGTTAGGAAGGTTCCTAAGCTAAATGGACTATTGGAACGCAACCCAGCTCTGTCCCCGTTGTTCCAATGTTTCCAAAAAATGAATAAAATGATTGTTGACCACTTTGTTGTTCAGATATATCACATATTTGTAACTAAATTAAACATGAATTGAAACAAAACACGGTATAAACTGAGGAGTGACTCTCGTGAGGTTCATGTGTTTTCTTCACTCCGCTGGGAAACTGCTCTCATGTCAAGAAGCATCAGATCAGTGCGTGCACTGCCTCGTCCAATCAGTGAGCGATACACAGTAAGGGGGCGGGGCGAGTGTCTGAGGATTTCATCGGAGAATGGTCTGGTGGTTCCTCCATTATCACTCCTCGCTCCTCGGTCCTCCGGCAGAAATAAGAGCCATGGGATGCTACGCTACTCAAGATGGCGCAGACAAATAAACTTCCGGTGAGACCGAGACCGAGGAGCGAGGAAATGGAAATAGTCGACCTGAGACGGGGCCTGTGTGTGACTGACCCGAGCCTCCTCGTTCTGATAGCTCCGCCCCTTCGCTCCAACCCCCCTCCCTCCCCCACATCTACAGGTGAAAATTACTTTTGCGACACATTTATCGCAAGAAGTGTAGCAAAAATCAAGACCGCAGATTCGGCGATTTATACTGCCACAGAGCAGATTCGTCAAGTTGTAATGACTGATTTGAGAGGTTGTAATAACCAAGTTGCAGTTGTAATGGACAATATATTTTAAAAATATGTATTTATCTGCAAGTGAACATTTCATCACTAACTTCATTTTTTTTCTACAAGCTACACAACTTTTTTTTTTCTTCTGTGACTTCAAATTTGGTTCACAGTTACGTGGATATTTTATACAAGTGTAAATGTATGCACACAAGCTCAGATTTTTTTTCTGCAAGTGCTCGCATTTTGCACCATATCTACCTTCATAGCAAGACACCCCAAACAAAACTTTTCTTCCATTCCAATGACTTTCACTTTCTTTTTATTTTCTGGTATTGTGTTATAAGTTCAGCCCCAAAACATTACCTTCTTAAATGCTGGTCTTGAGTCTTGAAAAACACATTTTTAATACGTTTTTAGACTTGCAGTTTGTAGGTCTTTTGTATGGTGTTTAAAAAACATTGTAATTTGATAACTCACGGGAGGGCTTCTTTTTATATATATACTACACTTTCTGCACTCTGTTAGGATTTCTTCAAACCCTGAGACCAGGATAAACTGAAACGAGTCCAAGGAAGCTTATAAAAGTTATTGTGGGAATTTTAAGACAGCGGAGTCTACACATGTGCAGCCTCGAAATCTCGAGAGGGGTCTGCCTGCATACCTCCACTCTCAGGACACCTCCACTGTCAGTACAGGAAGTGCACGCTAAGAATTCCAAAATAAAATCACCACTATCAGTACAGTGCCACTTTCCAAATAGGAAATGCACGCAAATACAAAATAAAATCGGATCGTGACACTTAATATAATACATATGTATACATGTATATATATATATATATATATATATATAGGCTATAGATAGATATATACGGACATCTTGTATTGTAGTTACTATCAGTACAGCCGCAGCGCCACTGTCAGAACAGGAAATGCACGCAAATACAAAATAAAATCGTACTGACACTTATTATATACATAAAGTATATAGATATATATAAAAATAGGGACACCTTGTATTATTTACTCTCAGTACAGCACCACTTTCCGAACAGGAAATGCACGCTAAATTCGCTAATACAACATAAAATAGCACTGACACTTATTATCTATATAGATATATCTATATAGATATATATTTATTTATTTATATATATAAATACGACATCTTGTATTTTAGTTACACCCGCTAGGCAACAGTGGAAGGTTCGAGAAACAACCGTGTTTGCCGGGTGCACCGCGGCGGAGGTGGAGAGGCCCTCCAACAGTGGGTCGCGTTTGCCATTCGATCAGTGAGAGGAGAGGAGAAAAATGCAACAACAATTGTCAAAATCCGTTAATATATGGATGAGTGTGGGGGGGGGGGGGGGCTGGATACAGGACGTGGGGCAATGTCCCAAAATAACCTACAAAATAATAAAACCGGGAAAAAGTGGAAAAAAAAACGTTTACGAGAACCAGGCTGGGGGGGTCAAAAGGGCTTGACCAAGGCCGACCCAAAGTGCACGGTGGTCGGACTCATCACCTCCGTGATGAGTCTCCATTGTGATTTGAAAACTTCCATCAAACGAGTCCTTCGGTGGGCGGGAAAAAAAACGCGTCAGAATCGTCACTTCCTGTACTGACAGTGGAGGTGTCCTGAGAGTGGAGGTCTGCACCGGAACTGTCCTGAGAGTGGAGGTCTGCAGGCAGGCTCCCATGGAAATCTCTCCATACGAAGTACGCCGGACTCGGTAGATTTCAGAATCAGAAACAGGTTTATTGCCAGGTAGGTTCGCAAATACTAGGAATTTGACTTGATGTCATGGTGCATACATAAAATATGAAAAACAAGAAATCTAATATAAAACAAAAAATCTTTTACACCGTAATAAAATACAGTTAAAGGTGGGGTATGTAAGTTTTAGAAACCGGCTCGAGATACACTTGTTGTTATAATCCATGGAATGCTCTTAACATCCCGACAGCAATGAGTATCTGAAGTGCTTTGACAAAAAATCCATAAAAAATGTCATCTGTAGAAGCCATCGTACTGTAAAAAGCACGACCAATCATCTGAGCCGGCTAAAGTAACTGGATGGCCTACCTGCCTGTCAGCCTTCCATCTGTGCACACATTTATCTCGTGCCCTCATTGGTCATGCGCACGTTCGTGTGTTGGAGGAGGGGCTCTGTAAGGAAGTGGCAGATTTTCTCCGGTCGTGTATTTTCAAATTCTAGCGTACTCGAGCCGGTTTCACAGACTTACCTACCCCACCTTTAAATAGCAATACAAATTAAATAAAGCAGTAATTTACATGGAAATAGAATGCTATGAATGAATTTTAAAATATAAACTATGAAATGTGAAGTAAGAATATGTGCAGAAAGGAGTATGAACATTGTGTGCAGTAATGTAATGCATATAGTCTATGATGTGGCAGAGGTAAAGTGTCAGCGGGGGGGCCGGGCCTTGTTTAAGAGGCCGGTAGCAGAGGGGAAGAAACTGTTCAGGTGGCGAGAGGTATTGGTCTTGATGGAGCGCAGCCTCATGCCAGAGGGGAGGGGGCCGAACAGTTAGGGTTAGGGTGGGAGGGGTCGGCCACTATCTTCCCTGCCCGCCTCAGGGTCCTGGAGGCGTGCAGGTCGTGGAGGGATGGCAGATTGCAGCCGATCACCTTCTCTGCAGCGCGGATGACACGCTGCAGCCGGCCCTTATCCTTGGCTGTGGCTGCGGCGTACCAGATGGTGATGGAGGAGGTGAGGATGGACTCCATGATGGAGGTGTAGAAGTTCACCATCATCGTCTTTGGCAGGTTGAGTCTCTTCAGCAGCCTCAGGAAGAACATCCTCTGCTGTGCTTTTTTGGTGAGGGAGCTGATGTTCTGCTCCCATTTGAGGTCCTGGGTGATGATGCTGCCCAGGAAGCGGATTTTCATTGCCATTCCTACACTGTAGCCGATGTGCTATGACATAAATCCTTTGAATCTGAATCTTGGAAACACGTCATTGTTGAATGGATTAACTGCATAGTTAACATGTTGGCCCTCTATTGTCTTTTATAATGCACTCTTACATTTAAAACAACATTATTCAAAAGAAAGTTGAATATCTACAGACCTCAAAAAGTTATTTTATGTGTTTTTGTTAATTATTTTTATTAGGGAAGGAGATGCCTGAAAAACACTGCAGTGCCCGCCATTTTGTATTTCACCAAAGAACAACAGCCTGGAAGGAGAAGCAGGTGAGTAGCAATGACGAGGTCAGTGACACTCCTAGTTAGACTGTTGACAGCAATGAGGAGGTTGCAGATGTCGACCATGGTAGTGGTGAAAATAGTCTTGCTGCTGATCAGAGCAATATCATTATGATACAAGGCACGCCTGAAGAAGCCTTTGTTGTTCCACATGTGGAGCATAATGACAGTCAATGCTTGTGAGGAGGATGTTGGTTTGGGGAGCAGCAGCCAACAAACAGACTCCGCCTCTGTTCACTCTTACACTTGGGTTTTAAACTAAGACGGGTCATACTGAATAGTTTGTGCACACATTTTTAACATGTGATCCTTCTTTCATGTAGGACGCTTGAGGGAAGTTGCAACGCCTCGGCCAATGGGATGTCTTCTCCACGTGAAAGACATTGAAGGCATCATTTATAACTTGAGACCATTTTCCAAAAGTGATGACTTGTATTGGCTTAGATAGTAATGGATTACATCTAACACGAATCAAGATCGTATAGAGAAAAAGGAAAGTGTAATCCTTAGTTACATAGGAAAAGATGTAATCGCATTAGTTTGACTTTTCTAATAATAGGGAAACTCAGGATTACAATCTTATTCAAAACCTAAAAAGAGCATATAGTGCTTGTTGTAAAATGATCAAATGGTATCTCTTCTCTGGAAGCCGTACTGTTCTGTAGGATAATACTTTCATTGTGAATCTGTACCTACTGCCTGAATCTGCTTATGTATTATATTATACATTTACATCATATTCATATTCCTTCTCTCCTGTTTATTTGCATTGCATTTGATATTGAGGTAATCCAAAAGAAAAATAAAGTTATCAGGTTACATTACTTTTATATCTTGATACTCACATGAAGTTACTGGTTGTGTTTTTGGCAAGTAGCCCTCCCAACCCTGTACATAAGTCATATCATTTTAATTACTGATACAGTTGTTGCACATCTTTAATTTATGTTCTCGTGTACTTAAGTCATACAATGATTCGAAACCTTTACTTTTCATAAAATGCAAGATGTAACTTTCAATGTGGCTTTATCACATTTTCAATGTGAAATAGATCTGATTAAATAAAGAGTAAAAGCACGATCTTAAATGTTGACATTTATCATTTTCCTATGCTTGTTAATGTACTGTAGTGGTGTTATAAACAACATGTTGTCCTAAAGGAAATTAAGATGTTTTTTATTTGTTGACAAAAGATTTAAAGTTGATGCTCACAACATGTGGGAACATTTTATACATGTTCCCACATGTGG
>NW_027262886.1:0-21405 GCF_902827115.2 Pseudochaenichthys georgianus | reverse complement strand
TAATACACTAGATATCAGCCTGAGAGCAGTATGAACAGTGTGTATTAATACACTAGATATCAGCCTGTGAGCAGTATGAACAGTGTGTATTAATACACTAGATATCAGCCTGTGAGCAGTATGAACAGTGTGTATTAATACACTAGATATCAGCCTGAGAGCAGTATGAACAGTGTGTATTAATACACTAGATATCAGCCTGAGAGCAGTATGAACAGTGTGTATTAATACACTAGATATCAGCCTGAGAGCAGTATGAACAGTGTGTATTAATACACTAGATATCAGCCTGAGAGCAGTATGAACAGTGTGTATTAATACACTAGATATCAGCCTGAGAGCAGTATGAACAGTGTGTATTAATTACACTAGATATCAGCCTGAGAGCAGTATGAACAGTGTGTATTAATACACTAGATATCAGCCTGAGAGCAGTATGAACAGTGTGTATTAATACACTAGATATCAGCCTGAGAGCAGTATGAACAGTGTGTATTAATACACTAGATATCAGCCTGTGAGCAGTATGAACAGTGTGTATTAATACACTAGATATCAGCCTGAGAGCAGTATGAAAGTGTGTATTAATACACTAGATATCAGCCTGAGAGCAGTATGAACAGTGTGTATTAATACACTAGATATCAGCCTGAGAGCAGTATGAACAGTGTGTATTAATACACTAGATATCAGCCTGAGAGCAGTAGAACAGTGTGTATTAATACACTAGATATCAGCCTGAGAGCAGTATGAACAGTGTGTATTAATACACTAGATATCAGCCTGAGAGCAGTATGAACAGTGTGTATTAATACACTAGATATCAGCATGTGAGCAGTATGAACAGTGTGTATTAATACACTAGATATCAGCCTGAGAGCAGTATGAACAGTGTGTATTAATACACTAGATATCAGCATGTGAGCAGTATGAACAGTGTGTATTAATACACTAGATATCAGCCTGAGAGCAGTATGAACAGTGTGTATTAATACACTAGATATCAGCCGAGAGCAGTATGAACAGTGTGTATTAATACACTAGATATCAGCCTGAGAGCAGTATGACAGTGTGTATTAATACACTAGATATCAGCCTGAGAGCAGTATGAACAGTGTGTATTAATACACTAGATATCAGCCTGAGAGCAGTATGAACAGTGTGTATTAATACACTAGATATCAGCATGAGAGCAGTATGAACAGTGTGTATTAATACACTAGATATCAGCCTGAGAGCAGTATGAACAGTGTGTATTAATACACTAGATATCAGCCTGAGAGCAGTATGAACAGTGTGTATTAATACACTAGATATCAGCCTGAGGGCAGTATGAACAGTGTGTATTAATACACTAGATATCAGCCTGAGAGCAGTATGAACAGTGTGTATTAATACACTAGATATCAGCCTGAGAGCAGTATGAACAGTGTGTATTAATACACTAGATATCAGCCTGAGAGCAGTATGAACAGTGTGTATTAATACACTAGATATCAGCCTGAGAGCAGTATGAACAGTGTGTATTAATACACTAGATAATAGCCTGAGAGCAGTATGAACAGTGTGTATTAATACACTAGATATCAGCCTGAGAGCAGTATGAACAGTGTGTATTAATACACTAGATATCAGCCTGTGAGCAGTATGAACAGTGTGTATTAATACACTAGATATCAGCCTGAGAGCAGTATGAACAGTGTGTATTAATACACTAGATATCAGCCGAGAGCAGTATGAACAGTGTGTATTAATACACTAGATATCAGCCCTGATGAGCAGTATGAACAGTGTGTATTAATACACTAGATATCAGCCCTGAGAGCAGTATGAACAGTGTGTATTAATACACTAGATATCAGCCCGAGAGCAGTATGAACAGTGTGTATTAATACACTAGATATCAGCCCGAGAGCAGTATGAACAGTGTGTATTAATACACTAGATATCAGCCCGAGAGCAGTATGAACAGTGTGTATTAATACACTAGATATCAGCCCGAGAGCAGTATGAACAGTGTGTATTAATACACTAGATATCAGCCTAGAGAGCAGTATGAACAGTGTGTATTAATACACTAGATATCAGCCTGTGAGCAGTATGAACAGTGTGTATTAATACACTAGATATCAGCCCGAGAGCAGTATGAACAGTGTGTATTAATACACTATATATCAGCCTGAGAGCAGTATGAACAGTGTGTATTAATACACTAGATATCAGCCTGTGAGCAGTATGAACAGTGTGTATTAATACACTAGATATCAGCCTGTGAGCAGTATGAACAGTGTGTATTAATACACTAGATATCAGCCTGAGAGCAGTATGAACAGTGTGTATTAATACACTAGATATCAGCCCGTGAGCAGTATGAACAGTGTGTATTAATACACTAGATATCAGCCCGAGAGCAGTATGAACAGTGTGTATTAATACACTAGATATCAGCCTGAGAGCAGTATGAACAGTGTGTATTAATACACTAGATATCAGCCTGAGAGCAGTATGAACAGTGTGTATTAATACACTAGATATCAGCCTGAGAGCAGTATGAACAGTGTGTATTAATACACTAGATATCAGCCTGAGAGCAGTATGAACAGTGTGTATTAATACACTAGATATCAGCCTGAGAGCAGTATGACCAGTGTGTATTAATACACTAGATATCAGGCCCTGAGAGCAGTATGAACAGTGTGTATTAATACACTAGATATCAGCCCTGAGAGCAGTATGAACAGTGTGTATTAATACACTAGATATCAGCCTGAGAGCAGTATGAACAGTTGTTATTAATACACTAGATAATCAGCCCTGAGAGCAGTATGAACAGTGTGTATTAATACACTAGATATCAGCCTGAGAGCAGTATAAACAGTGTGTATAATACACTAGATATCAGCCTGTGAGCAGTATGAACAGTGTGTATTAATACACTAGATATCAGCCTGTAGGAGCAGTATGAACAGTGTGTATTAATACACTAGATATCAGCCTGAGAGCAGTATGAACAGTGTGTATTAATACACTAGATATCAGCCTGTGAGCAGTATGAACAGTGTGTATTAATACACTAGATATCAGCCTGTGAGCAGTATGAACAGTGTGTATTAATACACTAGATATCAGCCTGTGAGCAGTATGAACAGTGTGTATTAATACACTAGATATCAGCCTGTGAGCAGTATGAACAGTGTGTATTAATACACTAGATATCAGCCTGAGAGCAGTATGAACAGTGTGTATTAATACACTAGATATCAGCCTGAGAGCAGTATGAACAGTGTGTATTAATACACTAGATATCAGCCTGAGAGCAGTATGAACAGTGTGTATTAATACACTAGATATCAGCCTGAGAGCAGTATGAACAGTGTGTATTAATACACTAGATATCAGCCTGAGAGCAGTATGAACAGTGTGTATTAATACACTAGATATCAGCCTGAGAGCAGTATGAACAGTGTGTATTAATACACTAGATATCAGCCTGAGAGCAGTATGAACAGTGTGTATTAATACACTAGATATCAGCCTGAGAGCAGTATGAAACAGTGTGTATTAATACACTAGATATCAGCCTGAGAGCAGTATGAACAGTGTGTATTAATACACTAGATATCAGCCTGTGAGCAGTATGAAACAGTGTGTATTAATACACTAGATATCAGCCTGTGAGCAGTATGAACAGTGTGTATTAATACACTAGATATCAGCCTGAGAGCAGTATGAACAGTGTGTATTAATACACTAGATATCAGCCTGAGAGCAGTATGAACAGTGTGTATTAATACACTAGATATCAGCCTGATAGCAGTATGAACAGTGTGTATTAATACACTAGATATCAGCCTGAGAGCAGTATGAACAGTGTGTATTAATACACTAGATATCAGCCTGAGAGCAGTATGAACAGTGTGTATTAATACACTAGATATCAGCCTGAGAGCAGTATGAACAGTGTGTAATTAATACACTAGATATCAGCCCGTAGAGCAGTATGAACAGTGTGTATTAATACACTAGATATCAGCCTGAGAGCAGTATGAACAGTGTGTATTAATACACTAGATATCAGCCTGAGAGCAGTATGAACAGTGTGTATTAATACACTAGATATCAGCCTGAGAGCAGTATGAACAGTGTGTATTAATACACTAGATATCAGCCTGAGAGCAGTATGAACAGTGTGTATTAATACACTAGATATCAGCCTGAGAGCAGTATGAACAGTGTGTATTAATACACTAGATATCAGCCTGAGAGCAGTATGAACAGTGTGTATTAATACACTAGATATCAGCCTGAGAGCAGTATGAACAGTGTGTATTAATACACTAGATATCAGCCTGAGAGCAGTATGAACAGTGTGTATTAATACACTAGATATCAGCCTGAGAGAAGTATGAACAGTGTGTATTAATACACTAGATATCAGCCTGAGAGCAGTATGAACAGTGTGTATTAATACACTAGATATCAGCCTGAGAGCAGTATGAACAGTGTGTATTAATACACTAGATATCAGCCTGAGAGCAGTATGAACAGTGTGTATTAATACACTAGATATCAGCCTGAGAGCAGTATGAACAGTGTGTATTAATACACTAGATATCAGCCTGAGAGCAGTATGAACAGTGTGTATTAATACACTAGATATCAGCCTGAGAGCAGTATGAACAGTGTGTATTAATACACTAGATATCAGCCTGAGAGCAGTATGAACAGTGTGTATTAATACACTAGATATCAGCCTGAGAGCAGTATGAACAGTGTGTATTAATACACTAGATATCAGCCTGAGAGCAGTATGAACAGTGTGTATTAATACACTAGATATCAGCCTGAGAGCAGTATGAACAGTGTGTATTAATACACTAGATATCAGCCTGAGAGCAGTATGAACAGTGTGTATTAATACACTAGATATCAGCCTGAGAGCAGTATGAACAGTGTGTATTAATACACTAGATATCAGCCTGAGAGCAGTATGAACAGTGTGTATTAATACACTAGATATCAGCCTGAGAGCAGTATGAACAGTGTGTATTAATACACTAGATATCAGCCTGAGAGCAGTATGAACAGTGTGTATTAATACACTAGATATCAGCCTGAGAGCAGTATGAACAGTGTGTATTAATACACTAGATATCAGCCTGAGAGCAGTATGAACAGTGTGTATTAATACACTAGATATCAGCCTGTGAGCAGTATGAACAGTGTGTATTAATACACTAGATATCAGCCTGAGAGCAGTATGAACAGTGTGTATTAATACACTAGATATCAGCCTGAGAGCAGTATGAACAGTGTGTATTAATACACTAGATATCAGCCTGAGGGCAGTATGAACAGTGTGTATTAATACACTAGATATCAGCCTGAGGGCAGTATGAACAGTGTGTATTAATACACTAGATATCAGCCTGAGAGCAGTATGAACAGTGTGTATTAATACACTAGATATCAGCCTGAGAGCAGTATGAACAGTGTGTATTAATACACTAGATATCAGCCTGAGAGCAGTATGAACAGTGTGTATTAATACACTAGATATCAGCCTGAGAGCAGTATGAACAGTGTGTATTAATACACTAGATATCAGCCTGTGAGCAGTATGAACAGTGTGTATTAATACACTAGATATCAGCCTGAGAGCAGTATGAACAGTGTGTATTAATACACTAGATATCAGCCTGAGAGCAGTATGAACAGTGTGTATTAATACACTAGATATCAGCCTGAGAGCAATATGAACAGTGTGTATTAATACACTAGATATCAGCCTGAGAGCAGTATGAACAGTGTGTATTAATACACTAGATATCAGCCTGAGAGCAGTATGAACAGTGTGTATTAATACACTAGATATCAGCCTGAGAGCAGTATGAACAGTGTGTATGAATACACTAGATATCAGCCTGAGAGCAGTATGAACAGTGTGTATTAATACACTAGATATCAGCCTGTGAGCAGTATGAACAGTGTGTATTAATACACTAGATATCAGCCTGAGAGCAGTATGAACAGTGTGTATTAATACACTAGATATCAGCCTGAGAGCAGTATGAACAGTGTGTATTAATACACTAGATATCAGCCTGAGAGCAGTATGAACAGTGTGTATTAATACACTAGATATCAGCCTGCGAGCAGTATGAACAGTGTGTATTAATACACTAGATATCAGCCTGAGAGCAGTATGAACAGTGTGTATTAATACACAGATATCAGCCTGTGAGCAGTATGAACAGTGTGTATGAATATGCTAAGATATATAAAGTATGAAAACGGTAAGCAGTATAGTATACAATATATAGATATTAATTTCATGATGATAAACATTGTGGAACAATGATGAAAAATGGGAATGGATGTGGCGACGTAAAACTGACACAAAACAACAACAAACGTTTGCCAGCCAATGGGAGAGCTTCATCAGCAGCACCTGGTAAAACCCACCAATGAGCGCTCAGCTCGAGATACCAGCGAGCCGCTTCCCATCAAGCATTTCGCTTCCGCAGCTTGTGGAGAGCAACTGCGCCAACTCGCCTCGCCTCGCTCTCAAGGCTGCGGGCGTCTTTGTCCCGCGAGATTTCAAAGTCTCATGTGGGCGAGCCTCCAGAGCAAGTCGGACAAAATGACTAACCATCATGCAACGCACTAGCAAGACGTTGATCGCAACTGCGCAGGTCTGCGCAGGTCTTGCTTGTCTCAAACAAGCCTCATTTCTTCACGTGGCTGGGCCGCCACTGCCCCTTTAAGACACACCCCCCCCCCTCTTTAGTCAGCTGGCCCTTCCATATAAGGAAAACGCGCAGCTGTAGGTAGTTCAGCACCTCCCGCCACACTTTAAATGCCCACTCACTCCTCACCCAAATCAGCTGTGACTATTATGAGTGTTCTTGTTCCAGTTATCGGTGTGTGGCTGATAGGAGTGTATTCCCCCTATATGAGGTATGTGAAGCTGCTGTTGGGACTTGTTGGAACATTCAGTGTGCCCAGGGGCGGACCTAGCACATTTGGTGCCCTAGGCGAGCTTCACCACTGCGCCCCCCCCCCCCCCCCCCCCCCCCCCAAAAAAATCAAAACACCTTAACAGTTATACAGTAAAGTAAGGCAAGGCAAGGCAAGTTTATTTATATAGCACCTTTCAACACAAGGCAATTCAAAGTGCTTTACAAAAAACGAAAGACATTAAGAAAATGGCATTTAAAATCAATCATTAAAAAGAAAAGATAATAAAAGAAACATTAAAAGATAAAGGTTACAGTGCAGTTTAAGATGTGAATCAATTAAAAGCAGCGACAAAAAGAAAAGTCTTCAGCCTGGATTTGAAAGTAGTCAGAGTTGCAGCGGACCTGCAGGTTTCTGGGAGTTAGTTCCAGATGTTTGGAGCATAATAACTGAACGCTGCTTCTCCAGGTTTAGTTCTGACTCTGGGGACAGGAAGCTGACCAGTCCCTGAAGACCTGAGAGATCTGTCTCTGGGGACAGGAAGCTGACCAGTCCCTGAAGACCTGAGAGATCTGTCTCTGGGGACAGGAAGCTGACCAGTCCCTGAAGACCTGAGAGATCTGTCTCTGGGGACAGGAAGCTGACCAGTCCCTGAAGACCTGAGAGATCTGTCTCTGGGGACAGGAAGCTGACCAGTCCCTGAAGACCTGAGAGATCTGTCTCTGGGGACAGGAAGCTGACCAGTCCCTGAAGACCTGAGAGATCTGACTCTGGGGACAGGAAGCTGACCTGTCCCTGAAGACCTGAGAGATCTGTCTCTGGGGACAGGAAGCTGACCAGTCCCTGAAGACCTGAGAGATCTGTCTCTGGGGACAGGAAGCTGACCAGTCCCTGAAGACCTGAGAGATCTGTCTCTGGGGACAGGAAGCTGACCAGTCCCTGGAGACCTGAGAGATCTGTCTCTGGGGACAGGAAGCTGACCAGTCCCTGAAGACCTGAGAGATCTGTCTCTGGGGACAGGAAGCTGACCAGTCCCTGAAGACCTGAGAGATCTGGATGGTTCATCATTTAGCAGGAGGTCAGAAATGTAATTTGCATAGCTATGGTAACTTATTTTGTTGGAAGCCAGTGTGAAGACTTCAGAGCAGGAGTGATGTGATCCACTTTCTTAGTGTCAGAGAGGACTCGAGCAGCGGCGTTCTGAATCAGCTGCAGCTTCCTAATAGATGTGTCAGTGAGACCTGTGAAGACACCTTTGCAGTAGTCCAGTCTACTGAAGATAAAAGCATGGACACGTGTCTCCAGATCCTGCTGTGACAGTACTGCACCTTTATTTATTAAAAGCAAGAACAAGAGCTAAGAATAAATGTAAAGTGCACACTAAAGAATTAAAACAAACAACTTAGCTAACAAACAATAATAATAACAACAACAATAACAAACAATAAAAGAATGTGCAAATTTGCTTTCAAAGAAAATTAAGAAGAAATGTAAAATATGTTACACGTATCAAATAATCAAAATATAATATGCTAAATAAACAAACAAATACAAAACCTTTCACCTTGGCACGTTTCTCTTCTTCTTCTCTTCTGTTTTTATACTGCGCCCGGTGGCTTTTGCCTCTTCATCGTTCTCTAACGTTAGTCTTTCTTTCCTCAACGCTTAATTTTATAAACACTTGACCGATACCCATCAATGCACAGCGCTCAAGCATGTTCTGACTGTGAACACCTACAGCCGAGGCTCTTAGACCGACCGGCCGTTTTAGATTTCTGGCTCATTTCCCCTTATGTTAGAATATTTTTTTTTTTTGGGGTCCAATTTTTGTCGCCCCCCTCTGGGAGGCGCTCTAGGCAACCACCAATATCGCCTGTAGGAAGCTCCGCCCCTGAGTGTGCCACTAACATGTTAACATGTGGCATGTAAACGCCAGGCTTCTGGCCCCAGCAGAGACTGTAGAGAATCACCGTTGCGGAGGTGATGATTGAGTGAATGCGTTTGCTTCAGAGGTAGGAGATTAATTGTATGTACATTGAAGGACATTCATATAAGTCTTTTATACAGGTTCTAATCTCCTTTCTCCATTTATTTTAGGATTAGTTTGCTACCGTTTTGCCTACCTTCTATGTTTTACTTATCGACTAGTTTGTTGTACTGTGTACAAACTAGTAATTTAAATCTTTAAAGCTACAGCACCCTCCTTGGAACGACCCACCCTGTCCCACAAGGTCTACTACTGTCATGTTTCTTATACTTCTTCAGTGACGATCCTGGCCATGCTGTGGAGTGGAGCATGCGGCTTGCTGGGCATGATGCATGCAGATATGAGTGATTTGCAGTGAGTGTTGATTGAATACAGCTACACGTGGTGGTTTTGGGGAAATCCTCAGCAGTTGGCCAGAAGAATCTCTTTTTAACTATTTAACTATCACTTTATTTGTGATATTGTAATTATTCTCTCCTCGTCAGAGCCAGCCTTCAATTGTGGAACTTAGGTGTGTCGACTGGGAAAGCTGAATAAATTGTATAATCTGCATTTTATATTACTGAACTTTTACTGGATTATTTATATAATAAACGTTTGTAAACATTTGAACTTGAGGCCGTCCCTGTCCATCCTTTTATTCTTATCTGCGTGACTTGTCCTAAGGGCTCGTATTGGGGAACCCAGGTTAGCGTTAAGTATCCTAACCCCCTTTTATTATCGCAGCCCCCCCCCCTCCCTGGTGGGGCAGGTCACATTTGCTTTCACACGTGATTACATATTTTGTTTGCATAAATTCAGTGGACTGAAAAATGACAGGCAAGGAGAAGTTACTGTGCAAAAGAAGATCTTTATTGATGAGCAGATTGAAAAGATTCTATAAGCATCACATCGCGCTTATGAGAGAATGTTTAAATCTGAAGTGCAAACGTTATTTTAGAAAGACGAGACAAGGAGGAGGAACAGCAGAACACACACACCGAGCTTACAATAACACGGCCAAGTGATACAGCCAGAGCAGCTGGAAGCGAACACAGATGCTTTATTCCCTTCCTGGAATTATCAACCTGATTGAAAGTCAATAAGGAAGCTTTCAAACAACGCATTGCCATGGAAACGTTGATAGCTTAAACTTTAATATACCTTCGCATCCATCCATTCAGATTGAGGTCAATGTTTGTGCAACACGCTGACTTAAATGTGACTTTTGACTTCATTAAAAGAAGCAATAGGCGCGTTCACACCGGAATACTTTTCCACGTACTTTTCCCGTTTAGTTCCGATAGTGCCTGGAATTGTGCGTTCACACCAAAAAGTGAACTTAGTTCCAGAGCTTTTACTTCCATTGTTAGTGCCTGCTAGAGAGGTGGTACTTTCCCGGGGAGAGAAAAGTACCAATTTCGATTGGCATTAGCATTAGCATTATTAGCATTAGCCCAGCGCAGAAACGCAGAGAGACTAACTTATGGCAACACAAAATAAAACATGGGAGCGGTGGAGATGAGGAGGTGTCGGCGTTCTGGCGATTTACTCGGAAGGCTTCAGTAGAAGCTGCTGGGAGTCCCAGCAGCTTCTACTGAAGCCTTCCCCAACTCCGGGGACTTCCGGCCGGGGACTCCGGGCGGCAGTATACGCCGTGAAGTGGGTTGCGGCCTGCCAGTAAACCCAAAGCAGAAGAAGAAGAAGTGACGCCAGCGGCTTCATTTGCGTAATCCTCCCTCAGGGAATTTATTCCGGGGTGAACGCGATCGACTCTTAGTTCCATGGGGGCACTAAGTACTGGGCACTAAGTACTGGGCACTAAGTACTTGGTGTGAAAGCGGCTAATGCTACAGTGTAAAAGTACTCTTTTAAAAGTCATAAAGTCAGTAATTTAGCTAATAATCTGAATCTGTAAAGTAGCTAAAGCTGTACGATAAATGTAGTGGAGTAAAACGTACAATACAGGCTTCTAAAATGTAGTGAAGTAGGTGTTTTTGAAGATACTCCTCCTCGTCGCCGCCTTCTGGAAGCTCAGAATGCTAACCATTAGCTCATATAGCAGAATCCTAGCATGCGCTAATCTATAGGCAATAGAGAGGTGCAGGAATGAGTCGGAAAACCCTGTCATGAGTCAGCGTTTTATCACTTCCTGGTCTGGAGGACAATGGCTTTCTGAATGCGTTTTGGTTGTTAGCCTGAAATAAGGTCTGTGGTAAAGTAAGCTGAAGAGATTTTAATTCTACGACATAGACTACGTCAGTAAATACCCAACTGCTGGATTTAAGTGTCATCAACGTTTGTTTGACACAGAGATTATTTTCCCGATAACCCAAAATCACATGGAGCAATCCCATTGGACCAGAGAGATGCTGCCTTCAGGGACCAACACAGAAATGACTGTTATTTCTGTATATATTGATTGTTGTGCTTTTATTTAGGTCTTAATGTGAGCATATGTATAAATGTATCTTTGATTATATATATGTAGGTATATACATGTTTATATATATATTTGTTTTGTATTCGGGATTGTGGGAAACGTTATTTTGATTCTCTCTGTCTGTACACACAAACTGAAAGTTGAAGTTGACTTTGAGACGTACGATATCTCCGCACCACTCTATAGAAAAGGTTGAGGAAAAGCAAAGCTGGCCGCCTCTCTCTTCAACACATCTGAGGCTGCGCCTTCGTGGCCCGACAGCGAAGGACCTTCAGGAAACTGTCGATCTTGTGGGAGTCGCGGCGGAAACAAGACAACAGGAAGTTGAAGTTGATCAATTGTGAAATCCGGTCCTGGCCGATGTCATTTCCTCCAGAGAAGGGAAGCAAAGAGATGGTCTGAGCTGCAGGACCCATCTGAGGAAGAGGAGAGGGAGTTCATGTGGTGACTCTACTTTAAAGAGTTCTCTCCTGCTGATGTTCAGGTGTATATCAGTGTGTAGTGTCTCTACTTTAAAGAGTCCTCTCCTGCTGATGTTCAGGTGTGTATCAGTATGTAGTGTCTCTACTTTAAAGAGTCCTCTCCTGCTGATGTTCAGGTGTATATCAGTATGTAGTGTCTCTACTTTAAAGAGTCCTCTCCTGCTGATGTTCAGGTGTATATCAGTATGTAGTGTCTCTACTTTAAAGAGTCCTCTCCTGCTGATGTTCAGGTGTATATCAGTGTGTAGTGTCTCTACTTAAAGAGTCCTCTCCTGCTGATGTTCAGGTGTATATCAGTATGTAGTGTCTCTACTTTAAAGAGTCCTCTCCTGCTGATGTTCAGGTGTATATCAGTGTGTAGTGTCTCTACTTTAAAGAGTCCTCTCCTGCTGATGTTCAGGTGTATATCAGTATGTAGTGTCTCTACTTTAAAGAGTCCTCTCCTGATGATGTTCAGGTGTATATCAGTGTGTAGTGTCTCTACTTTAAAGAGTCCTCTCCTGCTGATGTTCAGGTGTATATCAGTATGTAGTGTCTCTACTTTAAAGAGTCCTCTCCTGCTGATGTTCAGGTGTATATCAGTATGTAGTGTCTCTACTTTAAAGAGTCCTCTCCTGCTGATGTTCAGGTGTATATCCAGTATGTAGTGTCTCTACTTTAAAGAGTCCTCTCCTGCTGATGTTCAGGTGTATATCAGTGTGTAGTGTCTCTACTTTAAAGAGTCCTCTCCTGCTGATGTTCAGGTGTATATCAGTATGTAGTGTCTCTACTTTAAAGAGTCCTCTCCTGCTGATGTTCAGGTGTATATCAGTGTGTAGTGTCTCTACTTTAAAGAGTCCTCTCCTGCTGATGTTCAGGTGTATATCAGTATGTAGTGTCTCTACTTTAAAGAGTCCTCTCCTGATGATGTTCAGGTGTATATCAGTGTGTAGTGTCTCTACTTTAAAGAGTCCTCTCCTGCTGATGTTCAGGTGTATATCAGTATGTAGTGTCTCTACTTTAAAGAGTCCTCTCCTGCTGATGTCAGGTGTATATCAGTGTGTAGTGTCTCTACTTTAAAGAGTCCTCTCCTGCTGATGTTCAGGTGTAAATCAGTATGTAGTGTCTCTACTTTAAAGAGTCCTCTCCTGCTGATGTTCAGGTGTGTATCAGTATGTAGTGTCTCTACTTTAAAGAGTCCTCTCCTGCTGATGTTCAGGTGTATATCAGTATGTAGTGTCTCTACTTTAAAGAGTCCTCTCCTGATGATGTTCAGGTGTATATCAGTGTGTAGTGTCTCTACTTTAAAGAGTCCTCTCCTGCTGATGTTCAGGTGTAAATCAGTATGTAGTGTCTCTACTTTAAAGAGTCCTCTCCTGCTGATGTTCAGGTGTGTATCAGTATGTAGTGTCTCTACTTTAAAGAGTCCTCTCCTGCTGATGTTCAGGTGTATATCAGTATGTAGTGTCTCTACTTTAAAGAGTCCTCTCCTGCTGATGTTCAGGTGTATATCAGTGTGTAGTGTCTCTACTTTAAAGAGTCCTCTCCTGCTGATGTTCAGGTGTGTATCAGTATGTAGTGTCTCTACTTTAAAGAGTCCTCTCCTGCTGATGTTCAAGTGTATATCAGTATGTAGTGTCTCTACTTTAAAGAGTTCTCTCCTGCTGATGTTCAGGTGTATATCAGTATGTAGTGTCTCTACTTTAAAGAGTCCTCTCCTGCTGATGTTCAGGTGTATATCAGTATGTAGTGTCTCTACTTTAAAGAGTCCTCTCCTGCTGGTGTTCAGGTGTATATCAGTATGTAGCGTCTCTACTTTAAAGAGTCCTCTCCTGCTGATGTTCAGGTGTATATCAGTTTGTAGTGACTCTACTTTAAAGAGTCCTCTCCAGCTGATGTTCAGGTGTATATCAGTATGCAGTGTCTCTACTTTAAAGAGTCCTCTCCTGCTGATGTTCAGGTGTATATCAGTATGTAGTGTCTCTACTTTAAAGAGTCCTCTCCTGCTGATGTTCAGGTGTATATCAGTGTGTAGTGTCTCTACTTTAAAGAGTCCTCTCCTGCTGATGTTCAGGTGTATATCAGTGTGTAGAGTCTCTACTTTAAAGAGTCCTCTCCTGTTGATGTTCAGGTGTGTATCAGTATGTAGTGTCTCTACTTTAAAGAGTCCTCTCCTGCTGATGTTCAGGTGTATATCAGTGTGTAGAGTCTCTACTTTAAAGAGTCCTCTCCTGCTGATGTTCAGGTGTATATCAGTATGCAGTGTCTCTACTTTAAAGAGTCCTCTCCTGCTGATGTTCAGGTGTATATCAGTATGTAGTGTCTCTACTTTAAAGAGTCCTCTCCTGCTGATGTTCAGGTGTGTATCAGTGTGTAGTGTCTCTACTTTAAAGAGTCCTCTCCTGCTGATGTTCAGGTGTATATCAGTATGTAGTGTCTCTACTTTAAAGAGTCCTCTCCTGCTGATGTTCAGGTGTGTATCAGTGTGTAGTGTCTCTACTTTAAAGAGTCCTCTCCAGCTGATGTTCAGGTGTATATCAGTGTGTAGTGTCTCTACTTTAAAGAGTCCTCACCTGCTGATGTTCAGGTGTATATCAGTGTGTCGTGTCTCTACTTTAAAGAGTCCTCTCCTGCTGATGTTCAGGTGTATATCAGTGTGTAGAGTCTCTACTTTAAAGAGTCCTCTCCTGTTGATGTTCAGGTGTATATCAGCATGTAGTGTCTCTACTTTAAAGAGTCCTCTCCTGCTGATGTTCGGGTGTATATCAGCATGTAGTGTCTCCTCTTTAAAGAGTACCTTCCCAGACAGGATGTCCAGGCCGTCCCCCAGGCTCTTGGAGTGCAGCTGCAGCTCCTGGATCTTGTTGGAGATGGAGGTCTGCTCGGGGTGATGGAGGGTGTTAGCTGAGGCTGAGAGGACCAGCAGGGGGTCGGACCAGGCCTGGAGCAGGGAGCGAGCCAGAGAGAGGAGGTCCGACTCCTGGGAGGGACGCGTCATGAAGACCAGAGGACGCATCAGGGGAGGCCTTTGTTTTATTGTTCTCTTATATCCTTTCGCTTCTTCCTACTTGTCTTTCATCCTTTCTTTATAACTAATGCTGTTGATGTTTTGAGATTTGAAAAGGTGTCTGTTCTCATCTGGCCAACAGCTGGAAATCAGCAATGTTGGCTAAAACTGTCTACACATACACACATAAACTAAACAATTTGACAAAGTGCTTTACAAAAGGAAAGACATCAACAGCATCCGGATAAAGTGAGGATGAAGGAAAGGAGAAGCTGAGGGGAAAGGGGTTTCGAAAGATGTTGTAATACACTAGTTGGCCTGCAGAGGTCAGTAAGAACCATCGCAATCTAAGTACTTCCGTCTCTCCAATTTAGAGTAATTAATTGTTACATAAATGAAATAATATCAAAGATATTTATTTAAACACAGGAAGTTACATTTAAATATGCAATATAAAAGGTTTTAAAAAAAGATAAAGATATAGTGAAAAGGAAGGAAGGAGGAGATCAAGGGAAGGGTTTTATTGAATAGTGTTGTAATACCCTAGTTGGCCTGCAGAGGTCAGTAAGAACCATCATAATCTAAGTACTTTACTACCTGCCTACAGATTGGGTTTTGTTTCTCCAATTCAGAGTAAAGTAATCCAGTATACAATAAAACACGACAAGTTTAACTAAAATGTGCAATAAAAATTGTTTTAAATACTGAATAAAAGTATTTATAAGATATGAGAAGTTAAGGTAAAAATATGCAATAAAAGAAGTAAGAAAATATATATTGCATTAAAAAGATAACATTAAAATAATGATATAAAATGTAAGAAATATAATTGAATTATGTATACAAACACAAAAAAGCGTAATAAGAACAGAAGATTAAATGTGCACATTGTCATTCACTATTATAACAACAATAAAATGTGTAAAAGTGTGTATATTATCCCAGTATAGAAGGATGTACTGATGAAGATATTCATGATGAACACCAGATTAGTACCCCTCGTGATGGACCCCTAGAAGTCCACCACACAAAGTAACAAAAGACTCACAGAAACTTGCAGAGTTTGCTGCTTGTCGCTGGGCGTCTGCAGAGAGGAGGTGTGACACATCGAGGGGCGGGGCATAATCTCCTGACCAATGGGAGGGAAGTGAGAGTTCTGGGGGGCGGGGCAAAGGAGCATCATCATTATATTATTTTATGCAGGGGTTACAGGTTACATTACAATCATGTAATTTAATACATTATTTTATACATGTATATTTCTATAGTCTCGAAGTTACAACCGGCCCTTTGAGAGCAACCATAATGCTGATGTAGCCCGCCATGAAATTGAGTTTGACACCCCTGCGCCTAATGTCTGGTACGTCTCCAATATCTACTCCATTGCTGAAACATGAGAAGACGAGCGCTGCAGGTTAGTGTGTGATGGCATTTAAAAGCCGCGGTGCGTTCACTGACCAGGTCCTGGGAGATGATGGTGCTGAGGGCGTGCAGTTTATCTGAGCCCTGAGAGGCTCGGTCCAGCAGATCACTGATAGGAACAGAGCTGCAGACTGCCACCAGACACACCACTGCACACACACACACACACACACACACACACACACACACACACACACACACACACACACACACACACACACACACACACACACACACACACACGGATTAATCACATTTCGTGGGAAAATATAGCAACTAAATGCGAAATTCTATGGTGGCCGTTTTGTGCCGCTTCACTACATTCTGATATACACCTGAACATCAGCAGGAGAGGACTCTTTAAAGTAGAGACACTACATTACTGATATACACCTGAACATCAGCAGGAGAGGACTCTTTAAAGTAGAGACACTACATTCTGATATACACCTGAACACCAGCAGGAGAGGACTCTTTAAAGTAGAGACACTACATACTGATATACACCTGAACATCAGCAGGAGAGGACTCTTTAAAGTAGAGACACTACATACTGATATACACCTAAGCATCAGCAGGAGAGGACTCTTTAAAGTAGAGACACTACATTCTGATATACACCTGAACATGAGCAGGAGAGGACTCTTTAAAGTAGAGACACTACATACTGATATACACCTGAACATCAGCAGGAGAGGACTCTTTAAAGTAGAGACACTACGCACTAATATACACCTGAACATCAGCAGGAGAGGAATCTTTAAAGTAGAGACACTACATACTGATATACACCTGAACATCAGCAGGAGAGGACTCTTTAAAGTAGAGACACTACATACTGATATACACCTGAACATCAGCAGGAGAGGACTCTTTAAAGTAGAGACACTACATACTGATATACACCTGAACATCAGCAGGAGAGAACTCTTTAAAGTAGAGACACTACATACTGATATACACCTGAACATCAGCAGGAGAGGACTCTTTAAAGTAGAGACACTACATACTGATATACACCTGAACATCAGGAGGAGAGGACTCTTTAAAGTAGAGACACTACATACTGATATACACCTGAACACCAGTAGGAGAGGACTCTTTAAAGTAGAGACACTACATACTGATATACACCTGAACATCAGCAGGATAGGACTCTTTAAAGTAGAGACACTACATACTGATATACACCTGAGCATCAGCAGGAGAGGACTCTTTAAAGTAGAGACACTACATACTGATATACACCTGAACATCAGCAGGAGAGAACTCTTTAAAGTAGAGACACTACATACTGATATACACCTGAACATCAGCAGGAGAGGACTCTTTAAAGTAGAGACACTACATACTGATATACACCTCAACATCAGGAGGAGAGGACTCTTTAAAGTAGAGACACTACATACTGATATACACCTGAACATCAGCAGGAGAGGACTCTTTAAAGTAGAGACACTACATACTGATATACACCTGAACATCAGCAGGAGAGGACTCTTTAAAGTAGAGACACTACATACTGATATACACCTGAACATCAGCAGGAGAGGACTCTTTAAAGTAGAGACACTACATTCTGATATACACCTGAACACCAGCAGGAGAGGACTCTTTAAAGTAGAGACACTACATACTGATATACACCTGAACATCAGCAGGAGAGGACTCTTTAAAGTAGAGACACTACATACTGATATACACCTAAGCATCAGCAGGAGAGGACTCTTTAAAGTAGAGACACTACATTCTGATATACACCTGAACATGAGCAGGAGAGGACTCTTTAAAGTAGAGACACTACATACTGATATACACCTGAACATCAGCAGGAGAGGACTCTTTAAAGTAGAGACACTACGCACTAATATACACCTGAACATCAGCAGGAGAGGACTCTTTAAAGTAGATACACTACATACTGATATACACCTGAACATCAGCAGGAGAGGACTCTTTAAAGTAGAGACACTACATACTGATATACACCTGAACATCAGCAGGAGAGGACTCTTTAAAGTAGAGACACTACATGCTGATATACACCTGAACATCAGCAGGAGAGGAATCTTTAAAGTAGAGACACTACATACTGATATACACCTGAACATCAGCAGGAGAGGACTCTTTAAAGTAGAGACACTACATACTGATATACACCTGAACATCAGCAGGAGAGGACTCTTTAAAGTAGAGACACTACATACTGATATACACCTGAACATCAGCAGGAGAGAACTCTTTAAAGTAGAGACACTACATACTGATATACACCTGAACATCAGCAGGAGAGGACTCTTTAAAGTAGAGACACTATGCACTGATATAGACCTGAACATCAGCAGGAGAGGACTCTTTAAAGTAGAGACACTACATACTGATATACACCTGAACATCAGCAGCAGAGGACTCTTTAAAGTAGAGACACTACATACTGATATACACCTGAACATCAGCGGGAGAGGACTCTTTAAAGTAGAGACACTACATACTGATATACACCTGAACACCAGTGGGAGAGGACTCTTTAAAGTAGAGACACTACATACTGATATACACATGAACATCAGCAGGAGAGGACTCTTTAAAGTAGAGACACTACATACTGATATACACCTGAACATCAGCAGGAGAGGACTCTTTAAAGTAGAGACACTACGCACTGATATAGACCTGAACATCAGCAGGAGAGGACTCTTTAAAGTAGAGACACTACATACTGATATACACCTGAACATCAGCAGCAGAGGACTCTTTAAAGTAGAGACACTACATACTGATATACACCTGAACATCAGCGGGAGAGGACTCTTTAAAGTAGAGACACTACATACTGATATACACCTGAACATCAGCAGCAGAGGACTCTTTAAAGTAGAGACACTACATACTGATATACACCTGAACATCAGCGGGAGAGGACTCTTTAAAGTAGAGACACTACATACTGATATACACCTGAACACCAGTGGGAGAGGACTCTTTAAAGTAGAGACACTACATACTGATATACACATGAACATCAGCAGGAGAGGACTCTTTAAAGTAGAGACACTACATACTGATATACACCTGAACATCAGCAGGAGAGGACTCTTTAAAGTAGAGACACTACATACTGATATACACCTGAACATCAGCAGGAGAGGACTCTTTAAAGTAGAGACACTACATACTGATATACACCTGAACATCAGCAGGAGAGGACTCTTAAAGTAGAGACACTACATACTGATATACACCTGAACATCAGCAGGAGAGGACTCTTTAAAGTAGAGACACTACATACTGATATACACATGAACATCAGCAGGAGAGGACTCTTTAAAGTAGAGACACTACATACTGATATACACCTGAACATCAGCAGGAGAGGCCTCTTTAAAGTAGAGACACTACATACTGATATACACCTGAACATCAGCAGGAGAGGACTCTTTAAAAGTAGGGACACTACATACTGATATACACCTGAACATCAGCAGGAGAGGACTCTTTAAAGTAGAGACACTACATACTGATATACACCTGAACATCAGCAGCAGAGGACTCTTTAAAGTAGAGAAACTACATACTGATATACACCTGAACATCAGCAGGAGAGGACTCTTTAAAGTAGAGACACTACATACTGATATACACCTGAACATCAGCAGGAGAGGACTCTTTAAAGTAGAGACACTACGCACTGATATACACCTGGACATCAGCAGAGAGGACTCTTTAAAGTAGAGACACTACATGCTGATATACACCTGAACATCAGCAGGAGAGGACTCTTTAAAGTAGAGACACTACATACTGATATACACCTGAACATCAGCAGGAGAGGACTCTTTAAAGTAGAGACACTACGCACTGATATACACCTGAACATCAGCAGGAGAGGACTCTTTAAAGTAGAGACACTACATAGATAGATCATATTAAATGAAATATGGGGTTCCACAAGGATCTGCCCTGGGACCACTTTTGTTCTTGTTGTAAATTGAGTTAGAGTAGTGATGTAAATAACATATACGTTTTATAAGCTGGCCAACAGTTTTTTTTATATCTGCATCGTTTCTGAATCCGCAGCGTGTTTCTCTTAATGGAAATGTGTCGTGATAACACGTTTGCACCTGCAGGCCACCGTAGTTAACCGTGTACAAAATAAACGTAACTTTCTAACCCTGTTTCTAAACTACCTCAAACATCTCGTTTTTTCAAATACAACGTTTTTCTCTTCATCGGTTGAAAAATATTCTGCATCTACAAATCTAATATCACTTTATAGCGAATTATGTTCCGTAGAGATGCCACAACAGATAGTTAAATATAATTCATCTCACCCGCCATGAGGAGTTTGCTGCTGTAGGTTTCTTTTGAGCGGCCATGTCTGTCTGATGTTCCGTGTCTCTTTACCTGTATCTCTGTCTCCATGTCTCCTCTTCTTTAATATCCTGTCCTGAGTCTCTGGTTAGCATCAGTTCGTTTTAAATGAGAGAACATTTTCAGAGTAGCCGAGTGGGAAAACGGTTCAGATCTTACGGAGAACGAGACGAGACTTAAATTTAGATGGTTTAATTATTTCATAACCACATTTCCATTACTGTGAGGGCAGGTAACAACATCTGAGGATGACTGAAACGGGGTCTCCCAGTCACAAGTCCAGGGGCTACGAGTGTCTGAGGCCCCTGGACTTTATGTGTATAATTTCACTCAAAAAGATGAATCAGAATGACTGCAATGAGCCTCCAAATAACCACATAAAAACCTAAGAGACGTAAAAAACACACAAAACGCAAAGTAACTAATGTCAGATAATTAAGTGAAAAGTACAATACTGGCTTCAATAATCTTGTGTAGTAAAAGTATAAAGTACTCTTAAATTGGCAAGTACCTCAAGATTGTATTTAGATGCAGTATGAGTACATATGGTAGTGGATTTTAAATCGTGGATAATTAATGAGTCCTGATTGAGTCGTGGATTGAGTCGTGGATCTTGAGTCGTGGATCTTGAGTCGTGGATCCTGAGTCGTGGATCCTGAGTCGTGGATCTTAAGTCGTGGATCTTGAGTCGTGGTTCCTGAGTCGTGGATCCTGAGTCGTGGATCTTAAGTCGTGGATCCTGAGTCGTGGTTCCTGAGTCGTGGATCTTAAGTCG
>NW_027262885.1:0-21491 GCF_902827115.2 Pseudochaenichthys georgianus | reverse complement strand
CCAAACAGGTCCTTGTAGCCCCCCCCCCTCTCTTCCCAGCTGTTACTAAGGACATGCTCTGAAGTGTCCTGCTCCAAACCCCAAACAGGTCCTTGTAGCCCCCCCCCCTCTCTTCCAGCTGTTACTAAGGACATGACTCTGAAGTGTCCTGCTCCAAACCCCAAAAAACAGATCCTTGTAGCCCCCCCCCCTCTCTTCCAGCTGTTACTAAGGACATGTCTCTGAAGTGTCCTGCTCCAAACCCCAAACAGGTCCTTGTAGCCCCCCCCCCCTCTCTTCCAGCTGTTACTAAGGACATGTCTCTGAAGTGTCCTGCTCCAAACCCCAAACAGGTCCTTGTAGCCCCCCCCCTCTCTTCCAGCTGTTACTAAGGACATGTCTCTGAAGTGTCCTGCCTCCAAACCCCAAAACAGGTCCTTGTAGCCCCCCCCTCTCTTCCAGCTGTTACTAAGGACATGTCTCTGAAGTGTCCTGCTCCAAACCCCCAAACAGGTCCTTGTAGCCCCCCCCCCTCTCTTCCAGCTGTTACTAAGGACATGTCTCTGAAGTGTCCTGCTCCAAACCCCAAACAGGTCCTTGTAGCCCCCACCCTCCTCTCTTCCAGCTGTTACTAAGGACATGTCTCTGAAGTGTCCTGCTCCAAACCCCAAACAGGTCCTTGTAGCCCCCCCCCTCTCTCTTCCAGCTGTTACTAAGGACATGTCTCTGAAGTGTCCTGCTCCAAACCCCAAACAGGTCCTTGTAGCCCCCCCCCTCTCTTCCAGCTGTTACTAAGGACATGTCTCTGAAGTGTCCTGCTCCACACCCCAAACAGGTCCTTGTAGCCCCCCCCCTCTCTTCCAGCTGTTACTAAGGACATGTCTCTGAAGTGTCCTGCTCCAAACCCCAAACAGGTCCTTGTAGCCCCCCCCCCTCTCTTCCAGCTGTTACTAAGGACATGTCTCTGAAGTGTCCTGCTCCAAACCCCAAACAGGTCCTTGTAGCCCCCCCCCTCTCTTCCAGCTGTTACTAAGGACATGTCTCTGAAGTGTCCTGCTCCAAACCCCAAACAGGTCCTTGTAGCCCCCCCCCCTCTCTTCCAGCTGTTACTAAAGAGATGATTCTGGCCTTTAAGATTAACCTCCACATCCTGTTCCAAACCACATCAAGGATTCTCACCGGAGACACATGGTGATGTAGAGACATCACTTTGAGAGTCTCCTGACACACTGGGGACACACAGGGACACACCGGGGGGGGACACACCGGGGACACATGGTGATGTAGAGACATCACTTTGAGAGTCTCCTGACACACTGGGGACACACGGGGACACACAGGGACACACGGGGGGACACACCGGGGACACATGGTGATGTAGAGACATCACTTTGAGAGTCTCCTGACACACTGGGGACACACGGGGACACACGGGGACACACACCGGGGACACATGGTGATGTAGAGACATCCCTTTGAGAGTCTCCTGACACACTGGGGACACACGGGGACACACGGGGACACACACCGGGGACACATGGTGATGTAGAGACATCACTTTGAGAGTCTCCTGACACACTGGGGGGACACGGGGACACACAGGGACACACCGGGGACACATGGTGATGTAGAGACATCACTTTGAGAGTCTCCTGACACACTGGGGACACACTGGGACACACCAGGGACACATGGTGATGTAGAGACATCACTTTGAGAGTCTCCTGACACACTGGGGACACACTGGGACACACCAGGGACACATGGTGATGTAGAGACATCACTTTGAGAGTCTCCTGACACACTGGGGACACACTGGGACACACCAGGGACACATGGTGATGTAGAGACATCACTTTGAGAGTCTCCTGACACACTGGGGGGACACGGGTACACACAGGGACACACCGGGGACACATGGTGATGTAGAGACATCACTTTGAGAGTCTCCTGACACCCCGGGGACACATGGTGATGTAGAGACATCACTTTGAGAGTCTCCTGACACACCGGGGACACACCGGGGACACATGGTGATGTAGAGGAGACATCAGAGAGGGCACGTTGCCTGATAAGAGTCCTCCAGCAGAATGTAGGACATTGCGCTCGTGTCTCTCCCTGTATGCAGCCTGGGAGACGCGTTGTCTCCAGACGGAGGGATGTATTCTCCACGGGTTCACACGTTAGAAATAATCAGCATTTCTGCTTGAAAAGTGAAATCATGTATAAAGTGAGATGAGTTCAGAGCGCGGGACACTTTCTGTACTCACTTTGTAGTCCCTGCTCTGTGTCGGGTCACACGCTGCTGTCCCCGTAACGTAGCGCTGCTGTCCCCGTAACGTAGCGCTGCTGTCCCCGTAACGTAGCGCTGCTGTCCCGTCAGGGCGCTCAGTCCCCGTAACGTAGCGCTGCTGTCCCCGTAACGTAGCGCTGCTGTCCCCGTAACGTAGCGCTGCTGTCCCGTCAGGGCGCTCAGTCCCCGTAACGTAGCGCTGCTGTCCCGTCAGGGCGCTCAGTCCCCGTAACGTAGCGCTGCTGTCCCGTCAGGGCGCTCAGTCCCCGTAACGTAGCGCTGCTGTCCCCGTAACGTAGCGCTGCTGTCCCGTCAGGGCGCTCAGTCCCCGTAACGTAGCGCTGCTGTCCCGTCAGGGCGCTCAGTCCCCGTAACGTAGCGCTGCTGTCCCGTCAGGGCGCTCAGTCCCCGTAACGTAGCGCTGCTGTCCCCGTAACGTAGCGCTGCTGTCCCGTCAGGGCGCTCAGTCCCCGTAACGTAGCGCTGCTGTCCCGTCAGGGCGCTCAGTCCCCGTAACGTAGCGCTGCTGTCCCGTCAGGGCGCTCAGTCCCCGTAACGTAGCGCTGCTGTCCCCGTAACGTAGCGCTGCTGTCCCGTCAGGGCGCTCAGTCCCCGTAACGTAGCGCTGCTGTCCCGTCAGGGCGCTCAGTCCCCGTAACGTAGCGCTGCTGTCCCCGTAACGTAGCGCTCAGTCCCGTCAGGGCGCTCTGTCCCCTCGACACGAGCAGAACAATGAAGCTGTGAGGTCTGATTAGAAGAGGCCGAACGTTCACACTCGTCCAATGATACGTCTTGAAACGTGTTTCCTTCACTGTGTACCGTCCTCTCTCATTGGCTGCCTGTGCTGTTGGCGTGTCCCGCACGCTGCTCTGTGACCGCAGGGTAACACGTGGTTAAATGATACTACATTAAAACACAATGACATGGTTTTATTGTCCAACGAGTTATTTGATCAAATGAGTCATTTTGATCATGTCTGTTCTATTTTCATAATAATCTTGAAAATGTTTCATGTGTCCCTGCCATGTGCTGTCCATCCTGTCCTTGAGGGGTAACTGCCCCATAGCACCCTCTGGTGCTTCCAGTGACATCACTGCCGCCATGTTGTCTTTCCTCATGGAGGCTGAGACAGCGCCTCGTTGCAAAGTACCTTTTTTAACTTATATGTAGACATTGTAATCATTATGTGTAGTTGGATGTTGTCCACTCTGTCATAGTGACAATTCATATAAAAACCTTTCAGAAATACGAAATATATTAAAACAGTACACAGTCACCTCGCTAACTGAATCATGTTGCTAGCTGAAGCTCCAGCGTGTGCTCATGCTAATGTTAGCCACCCAGGTCCAGCATGTGCTCATGCTAATGTTAGCCACCCAGGTCCAGCATGTGCTCATGCTAATGTTAGCCACCCAGGTCCAGCGTGTGCTCATGCTAATGTTAGCCACCCAGCTCCAGCATGTGATCATGCTAATGTTAGCCACCCAGGTCCAGCGTGTGCTCATGCTAATGTTAGCCACCCAGCTCCAGCATGTGCTCATGCTAATGTTAGCCACCCAGGTCCAGCATGTGCTCATGCTAATGTTAGCCACCCAGGTCCAGCATGTGCTCATGCTAATGTTAGCCACCCAGGTCCAGCATGTGCTCATGCTAATGTTAGCCACCCAGGTCCAGCATGTGCTCATGCTAATGTTAGCAACCCAGGTCCAGCATGTGCTCATACTAATGTTAGCCACCCAGGTCCAGCATGTGCTCATGCCAATGTTAGCCACCAAGGTCCAGCATGTGCTCATGCTAATGTTAGCCACCCAGGTCCAGCATGTGCTCATGCTAATGTTAGCCACCCAGCTCCAGCGTGTGCTCATGCTAATGTTAGCCACCAAGCTCCAGCATGTGATCATGCTAATGTTAGCCACCCAGGTCCAGCATGTGCTCATGCTAATGTTAGCCACCCAGCTCCAGCGTGTGCTCATGCTAATGTTAGCCACCAAGCTCCAGCATGTGATCATGCTAATGTTAGCCACCAAGCTCCAGCATGTGCTCATGCTAATGTTAGCCACCAAGCTCCAGCATGTGCTCATGCTAATGTTAGCCACCCAGGTCCAGCATGTGATCATGCTAATGTTAGCCACCCAGGTCCAGCATGTGCTCATGCTAATGTTAGCCACCCAGGTCCAGCATGTGCTCATGCTAATGTTAGCCACCCAGCTCCAGCGTGTGCTCATGCTAATGTTAGCCACCAAGCTCCAGCATGTGATCATGCTAATGTTAGCCACCAAGCTCCAGCATGTGCTCATGCTAATGTTAGCCACCCAGGTCCAGCATGTGCTCATGCTAATGTTAGCCACCCAGCTCCAGCGTGTGCTCATGCTAATGTTAACCACCCAGGTCCAGCATGTGCTCATGCTAATGTTAGCCACCCAGGTCCAGCATATGCTCATGCTAATGTTAGCCACCCAGGTCCAGCCGGTCAGCAAGCCTTCCTGACAGGCTCGACCGGGTACAAATAGTTTCATTTCATTATTAAAATACTTTTTCCATGAACTGAAATATATTGTTGAGAATTTTCTGCTTTCTGAAAATGTACATTTTATAATCACTATGTAATTACAATGTATTTACTCTGGAGTTTGCCCATGACAGGGCGGATACGTGTTGCTGTGTGCATGTACCTGCAGCTCCTTCATGAACAGTGTGGGAGCTTGACCAACATCCACTTCCAACAGCATAACGTACACTTATTACATCAGAAGTTTAAATGCACCGCTTACTGTGTGTGTGTGTGTGTGTGTGTGTGTGTGTGTGTGTGTGTGTGTGTGTGTGTGTGTGTGTGTGTGTGTGTGTGTGTGTGTGTGTGTGTGTGTGTGTGTGTGTGTGTGTGTGTGTGTGTGTGTGTGTGTGTGTGTGTGTGTGTGTGTGTGTGTGTGTGTGTGTGTGTGTGTGTGTGTAGGTTCCCACAGAAGGTGACGCAGGTGAACTTCCTGTTGTGTTTACTGTCAGAATAAAAGCTCAGTGATGACGGTAAACAAACAGCAGACAGCACACACACCAAACACAGGATTAACACACACACACACACTCACTCACACACTCACACTCACACACACATGATGTACATGTCCATCCAGCTGTGTGTTTCCCTCGCTCTGCAGACTGCTCCTGACCTCACCAACAGGAAGCATCCCAGAATGCCTCATGAGCATCTTTAACACAACATGTTGCTAAACGTGTAATACTAGTCAGTAATGAGGGGGGGGGGACAGGGTCAAGTTTGACTGCTCACCTGCAGTGTGTACCGTTAACTGATGTCATGAGAACCACAGGCTACACACACACATACACACACACACACACACACACACACACACACACACACACACACACACACACACACACACACACATACATAAACATTCCCGTTCACACACATAAAGGATGAGAGACTTTGTCATAGATCCAAACACACACATAATCACATGTACACACACACACACTGCCGGCTGAAGCTGAAGGCATGCAGATAATTATTGTTGTGCTTACAGGTGAATTAATCACACACACACACACACACACACACACACACACACACACACACACACACACACACACACACACACACACACACACAGAGGGTATGGTATAAAAGTCTGCAGTGTGTTTCCATCTCCGCTGGACGACTCAACACACTGACCAGGTATGCCGGACACACACACACACACACACACACACACACACACACACACACACACACACACACACACACACACACACGCTGAAGGCCTGACATCACTTTTTATTTGTGTCCAGGACCCGTCTCTGATCGTCTCAGGTGTTTTATTTCAGAACTTTTTAAATCTTTAAAAAGTGACCCAGATTTCCTGCAGAGTCTCAGAGAGTTAGTGTGTGTTCTACTAACTCTATTTCTATACACATCGTCTGGACTACAGGTGTGTGTGTGTGTGTGTGTGTGTGTGTGTGTGCGTGCGTGTGTGTGTGTGTGTGCGTGTGTGTATGTATGTGTGTGTGTGTGTGCATGCGTGTGTGTGTGTGTGTGTGTGTATGTGTGTGTGTGTGTGTGTGTGTGTGTGTGCGTGTGTGTGTAAGTGTATGTGTGTATGTATGTGTGCATATGTGTGTGTGTATGTGTGTGTGTGTGTGTGTGTGTGTGTGTGTGTGTATGTGTGTGTGTGTGTGTGTGTGTGTGTGTGTGTGTGTGTGTCTGTGTGTGTGTGTGTGTGTGTGTGTGTCTGTGTGTGTGTGTGTGTGTGTGTCTGTGTGTTGTGTGTCTGTGTGTGTGTGTGTGTCTGTGGGGGCGGGACTAACATTGAATGACAGCTCTGTTTCCATGGTGACCATCAGCTGATCAGGTTTCTGCACTTTCTCTCCTTTATTCCCACTTCCTATTCTCTCTCTCTCTCTCCCTCTCTCTCTCTCCATCTCTCTTCTCTCTCTCTCTCTCTCTCTCTCTCTCTCTCTCTCTCTCTCCCTCTCTCTCTCCCTCTCTTTCTTCCTCGCCCCCCCCCTCCCTGTTCTCCCTCTGCTGGTTCAGTCTTTGCATTATAATTCCTCTCTTTCAGCGCTGCGAGGACGCTGAGGTAGGCTCCAACTCTCTTCCTGTTTCACACACACACACACACACACACACACACACGCACACGCACGCACACACACACACACACACACACACACACACACACACACACACACTCACAGAAACACCATGTCCTCACAGAGTTAGTTGTGTAAACTTTAGCGGGTCAGATGAAATTCACTGAATGATTTCATTTCTCTGTGATTCTCTGCTGACGCTGCTGTGACCTCTAACCTGTGACCTTTGACCTCCACACCAGCTCTGAAGTTAGGTATACATGATATAGATCTATATCTACATAAAGCATTATAAATCAACTGAGAGGAGCGTCTGCAGAACAGAACACATTCCAGCCCAAATAAACCTCACGATTCAGAGATAAAACTTCTATTTATTGTAAGCCAGAGTCCTAGGTAGAGCGAGCGAGCCTGGCTGCGGAGGCTGCAGGACGCGTGTAGGAGCATTCAGAATAACGACCTGAGAGACCCCGCCAGGTGTCGAGGACTCGTTGATCAGACTGAGGAGTTCTTGCTGAGCTTCGCCTGAAGGACAGAAACACATATAAAACATATACTCAAATGTAAACATAATAATCACTCCTCTCTGGAGATCTGCAGCTCTTCAGAGATTAAATAAAGGCTCAGGTTGACATCTGATCCTGAAGTGCTGAGTCACCGTCTGACCAGAGACCTCAAACGCCTCACAGAGACCTCAAACGCCTCACAGAGACCTCAAACGCCTCATCACACCTGTTCCCTTGTTCACCTGTTCCCTTGTTCCCTTGTTCACCTGTTCCCCTGTTCCCTTGTTCACCTGTTCCCTTGTTCCCTTGTTCACCTGTTCCCCTGTTCCCTTGTACACCTGTTCCCTTGTTCACCTGTTCCCCTGTTCCCTTGTACACCTGTTCCCCTGTTCCCTTGTTCACCTGTTCCCTTGTTCCCTTGTTCACCTGTTCCCCTGTTCCCTTGTACACCTGTTCCCCTGTTCCCTTGTTCACCTGTTCCCCTGTTCACCTGCTCCCCTCATCACCTGTTCCCTTGTTCCTGCAGGTGAACTCTGACCTCTGATCATGACTCATCATTTCTCTGAGGATCCTGCTGCCATCAGTCATTCTGCAGTGAGTCTCTGATGAACGCATGAATCTGAAGACTCAAACACACCACGACGTTCAGGGACTGACATGGTGCGTTCAGGGACTGACATGGTGCGTTCAGCGACTGACATGGTGCGTTCAGGGACTGACATGGTGCGTTCAGGGACTGACATGGTGCGTTCAGCGACTGACATGGTGCGTTCAGGGACTGACATGGTGCGTTCAGGGACTGACATGGTGCGTTCAGGGACTGACATGGTGCGTTCAGGGACTGACATGGTGCGTTCAGCGACTGACATGGTGCGTTCAGGGACTGACATGGTGCGTTCAGGGACTGACATGGTGCGTTCAGGGACTGACATGGTGCGTTCAGCGACTGACATGGTGCGTTCAGCGACTGACATGGTGCGTTCAGCGACTGACATGGTGCGTTCAGGGACTGACATGGTGCGTTCAGGGACTGACATGGTGCGTTCGGCGACTGACATGGTGCGTTCGGCGACTGACATGGTGCGTTCGGGGACTGACATGGTGCGTTCGGGGACTGACATGGTGCGTTCGGGGACTGACATGGTGCGTTCGGGGACTGACATGGTGCGTTCGGGGACTGACATGGTGCGTTCGGGGACTGACATGGTGCGTTCGGGGACTGACATGGTGCGTTCGGGGACTGACATGGTGCGTTCGGGGACTGACATGGTGTGTTCGGGGACTGACATGGTGGTGGTGTGTTCAGGGACTGACATGGTGGTGGTGTGTTTAGGGACTGACATGGTGGTGGTGCATCCAGGGACTGACATGGTGCTCTCAGCAACTGACATGGTGCGTTCAGGGACTGACATGGTGCATTCAGGGACTGACATGGTGCGTTCAGGGACTGACATGGTGCATTCAGGGACTGACATGGTGCGCTCAGCGACTGACATAATAATAATAATAATAATAATAATAATAATAATAATTCATTTATTTTATATAGGCGCCTTTCAAGGCTCTCAAGGTCGCCGTACAAACACATAAAAAACAAGATACACAATACCTATCACCAGCATAAGAAACATAAACAACACAATGCAGTTTATAACAAATCAAATAAATAAAACAGAGGATGTGTGATGGATAACGATCAGGGTGTGCGAGTGTGAAGAGATGTGTTTTGAGGCGTGATTTGAAAATGGGGAGAGAGTCAGTGTTGCGGATGTCAGGTGGGAGAGAGTTCCAGAGGCGGGGTGCAGAGCGGCTGAAGGCTCTAGACCCCATGGTGGTTAGACGGGCTGGGGGGTGCAGAGCGGCTGAAGGCTCTAGACCCCATGGTGGTTAAATGGAAGGGGGGTGCAGAGCGGCTGAAGGCTCTAGACCCCATGGTGGTTAGACGGAAGGGGGGTGCAGAGCGGCTGAAGGCTCTAGACCCCATGGTGGTTAGACGGAAGGGGGGTGCAGAGCGGCTGAAGGCTCTAGACCCCATGGTGGTTAGACGGGAAGGGGGGTGCAGAGCGGCTGAAGGCTCTAGACCCCATGGTGGTTAGACGGGAGGGGGGTGCAGAGCGGCTGAAGGCTCTAGGACCCCATGGTGGTTAGACGGGAGGGGGGTGCAGAGCGGCTGAAGGCTCTAGACCCCATGGTGGTTAGACGGGAAGGGGGGTGCAGTGCGGCTGAAGGCTCTAGACCCCATGGTGGTTAGACGGGAAGGGGGGTGCAGAGCGGCTGAAGGCTCTAGCCCCATGGTGGTTAGACGGGAAGGGGGGTGCAGAGCGGCTGAAGGCTCTAGACCCCATGGTGGTTAGACGGAAGGGGGGTGCAGAGCGGCTGAAGGCTCGAGACCCCATGGTGGTTAGACGGGAGGGGGGTGCAGAGCGGCTGAAGGCTCTAGACGGAAGGGGGGTGCAGAGTGGCTGAAGGCTCTAGACCCCATGGTGGTTAGACGGGAGGGGGGTGCAGAGCGGCTGAAGGCTCTAGACCCCATGGTGGTTAGACGGGAGGGGGGTGCAGTGAGGCTGAGGGAAGCAGAAGACCTGAGTGTGCGGATGGGTGTGTTGATGTGCAGGAGGTCGGAGAGGTACAGAGGAGTGAGGGTATGGATTTGACGGGGAGCCAGGGAAGCTGCTGAAGAACAGGAGAGATGTGGTTAATGGAGGGGGTTCTGGGGACGATGCGGGCGGCAGAGTTCTGGACCAGTTGAAGTCTGTGGATGGATTTGAGAGGGAGACCAAAGAGAAGGGAGCTGCAGTAGTCGATGCGGGAAGTGACCAGGGTGTGAACAAGAATGGCGTGGTCTTAGGGTTAAGGGTCAGGCGGTTGATGTTGCGTAGATGGAAATAGGCAGACCGAGTGATCATATGACTGATGTGAGATTTGAATGAAAGTGTGCCGTCGAGGATGACAGCCAGACTCTTACCCTGAGGGGAGGGGGAGACTGAAGAGGTGTCTCTAGTCATTGAAAAACTGTCAGGTTTGGTTAGGGTGGATTTTGTGCCAATGAGGAGAACCTCGGTTTTACTGTCGTTAAGTTTGAGAAAGTTAGAGGAGAACCAGGATTTGATGTCCTGTAAGCAGTCAGACAGGGAGGATGGAGGGAGGATGGTGGTTGGTTTGGAGAACAAGTAGAGCTGGGTGTCATCCGCGTAGCAATGAAAGTGGATGTTGTGTTTACGGAAGATATTGCCTAGAGGAAGTAAATAAATGACAAAAAGAAGAGGCCCCAGGACAGAGCCCTGGGGAACACCGGTCGTGACTGGAAGTGGCTGTGATTTGAAGGTTTTGAGTTGGGTGAACTGAGTGCGGCCAGAGAGGTATGATTTAAACCAGAGGAGGGGTGTGTCAGTGATCCCGATGGAGGTCAGTCTGTCAATGAGGATGCTGGGAGATGGTGTCAAAAGCTGCACTAAGATCAAGCAGGATGAGGATAGTTAATAGTCCGGAGTCAGCTGCCATGAGGAGGTCGTTAGTGATTTTCACCAGTGCTGTTTCTGTGCTGTGATGGGGGCCAAAACCAGATTGAAATTGTTCGTACAGGCACCTGGTGGTGTGGACATGGTGCGTTCAGGGACTGACATGGTGTGTTCAGGGACATGGTGGGTTCAGGGACTGACATGGTGCATTCAGGGACTGACATGGTGTGTTCAGGGACTGACATGGTGGTGGTGTGTTTAGGGACTGACATGGTGCGTTCAGGGACTGACATGGTGGTGGTGTGTTCAGGGACTGACATGGTGGTGGTGTGTTTAGGGACTGACATGGTGCGTTCAGGGACTGACATGGTGGTGGTGTGTTCAGGGACTGACATGGTGGTGGTGTGTTTAGGGACTGACATGGTGCGTTCAGGGACTGACATGGTGGTGGTGTGTTCAGGGACTGACATGGTGGTGGTGTGTTTAGGGACTGACATGGTGGTGGTGTGTTTAGGGACTGACATGGTGCTCTCAGCAACTGACATGGTGCGTTCAGGGACTGACATGGTGCGTTCAGGGACTGACATGGTGCATTCAGGGACTGACATGGTGCGTTCAGGGACTGACATGGTGCGTTCAGGGACTGACATGGTGCATTCAGGGACTGACATGGTGCGCTCAGCGACTGACATAATAATAATAATAATAATAATTCATTTATTTTATATAGGCGCCTTTCAAGGCTCTCAAGGTCGCCGTACAAACACATACAAAACAAGATACACAATACCTACCACCAGCATAAGAAACATAAACAACACAATGCAGTTTATAACAAATCAAATAAATCAATCAGAGGATGTGTGATGGATAACGATCAGGGTGTGCGAGTGTGAAGAGATATGTTTTGAGGCGTGATTTGAAAATGGGGAGAGAGTCAGTTTTGCGGATGTCAGGTGGGAGAGAGTTCCAGAGGCGGGGTGCAGAGCGGCTGAAGGCTCTAGACCCCATGGTGGTTAGACGGGCTGGGGGGTGCAGAGCGGCTGAAGGCTCTAGACCCCATGGTGGTTAAATGGAAGGGGGGTGCAGAGCGGCTGAAGGCTCTAGACCCCATGGTGGTTAGACGGAAGGGGGGTGGCAGAGCGGCTGAAGGCTCTAGACCCCATGGTGGTGAGACGGAACGGGGGTGCAGAGCGGCTGAAGGCTCTAGACCCCATGGTGGGTTAAACGGAAGGGGGGGTGCAGAGCGATGCTGAAAGGCTCTAGACCCCATGGTGGTTAACGGAAGGGGGGTGCAGGAGCGGGCTGAAGGCTCTAGACCCCATGGTGGGTTAGACGGAACGGGGGTGCAGAGCGGCTGAAGGCTCTAGACCCCATGGTGGTTAAACGGAAGGGGGGTGCAGAGCGGCTGAAGGCTCTAGACCCCATGGTGGTTAGACGGAAGGGGGGTGCAGTGCGGCTGAAGGCTCTAGACCCCATGGTGGTTAGACGGAAGGGGGGTGCAGAGCGGCTGAAGGCTCTAGACCCCATGGTGGTTAGACGGAAGGGGGGTGCAGAGCGGCTGAAGGCTCTAGACCCCATGGTGGTTAGACGGAAGGGGGGTGCAGAGCGGCTGAAGGCTCTAGACCCCATGGTGGTTAGACGGAAGGGGGGTGCAGAGCGGCTGAAGGCTCTAGACCCCATGGTGGTTAGACGGAAGGGGGGTGCAGTGAGGCTGAGGGAAGCAGAAGACCTGAGTGTGCGGATGGGTGTGTTGATGTGCAGGAGGCCGGAGAGGTACAGAGGAGTGAGGGTATGGATTTGACGGGGAGCCAGGGAAGCTGCTGAAGAACAGGAGAGATGTGGTTAATGGAGGGGGTTCTGGAGACGATGCGGGTGGCAGAGTTCTGGACCAGTTGAAGTCTGTGGATGGATTTGAGAGGGAGACCAAAGAGAAGGGAGCTGCAGTAGTCGATGCGGGAAGTGACCAGGGTGTGAACAAGAATGGCGTGGTCTTAGGGTTAAGGGTCAGGCGGTTGATGTTGCGTAGATGGAAATAGGCAGACCGAGTGATCATATGACTGATGTGAGATTTGAATGAAAGTGTGCCGTCGAGGATGACAGCCAGACTCTTACCCTGAGGGGAGGGGGAGACTGAAGAGGTGTCTCTAGTCATTGAAAAACTGTCAGGTTTGGTTAGGGTGGATTTTGTGCCAATGAGGAGAACCTCGGTTTTACTGTCGTTAAGTTTGAGAAAGTTAGAGGAGAACCAGGATTTGATGTCCTGTAAGCAGTCAGACAGGGAGGATGGAGGGAGGATGGTGGTTGGTTTGGAGAACAAGTAGAGCTGGGTGTCATCCGCGTAGCAATGAAAGTGGATGTTGTGTTTACGGAAGATATTGCCTAGAGGAAGTAAATAAATGACAAAAAGAAGAGGCCCCAGGACAGAGCCCTGGGGAACACCGGTCGTGACTGGAAGTGGCTGTGATTTGAAGGTTTTGAGTTGGGTGAACTGAGTGCGGCCAGAGAGGTATGATTTAAACCAGAGGAGGGGTGTGTCAGTGATCCCGATGGAGGTCAGTCTGTCAATGAGGATGCTGGGAGATGGTGTCAAAAGCTGCACTAAGATCAAGCAGGATGAGGATAGTTAATAGTCCGGAGTCAGCTGCCATGAGGAGGTCGTTAGTGATTTTCACCAGTGCTGTTTCTGTGCTGTGATGGGGGCCAAAACCAGATTGAAATTGTTCGTACAGGCACCTGGTGGTGTGACATGGTGCGTTCAGGGACTGACATGGTGTGTTCAGGGACATGGTGGGTTCAGGGACTGACATGGTGCATTCAGGGACTGACATGGTGTGTTCAGGGACTGACATGGTGGTGGTGTGTTTAGGGACTGACATGGTGCGTTCAGGGACTGACATGGTGGTGGTGTGTTCAGGGACTGACATGGTGGTGGTGTGTTTAGGGACTGACATGGTGCGTTCAGGGACTGACATGGTGGTGGTGTGTTCAGGGACTGACATGGTGGTGGTGTGTTTAGGGACTGACATGGTGCGTTCAGGGACTGACATGGTGGTGGTGTGTTCAGGGACTGACATGGTGGTGGTGTGTTTAGGGACTGACATGGTGGTGGTGTGTTTAGGGACTGACATGGTGCGTTCAGGGACTGACATGGTGGTGGTGTGTTCAGGGACTGACATGGTGGTGGTGTGTTTAGGGACTGACATGGTGGTGGTGTGTTTAGGGACTGACATGGTGCGTTCAGGGACTGACATGGTGGTGGTGTGTTCAGGGACTGACATGGTGGTGGTGTGTTTAGGGACTGACATGGTGCGTTCAGGGACTGACATGGTGGTGGTGTGTTCAGGGACTGACATGGTGGTGGTGTGTTTAGGGACTGACATGGTGCTCTCAGCAACTGACATGGTGCGTTCAGGGACTGACATGGTGCGTTCAGGGACTGACATGGTGCATTCAGGGACTGACATGGTGCGTTCAGGGACTGACATGGTGCGTTCAGGGACTGACATGGTGCATTCAGGGACTGACATGGTGCGCTCAGCGACTGACATAATAATAATAATAATAATAATAATAATTCATTTATTTTATATAGGCGCCTTTCAAGGCTCTCAAGGTCGCCGTACAAACACATACAAAACAAGATACACAATACCTACCACCAGCATAAGAAACATAAACAACACAATGCAGTTTATAACAAATCAAATAAATCAATCAGAGGATGTGTGATGGATAACGATCAGGGTGTGCGAGTGTGAAGAGATATGTTTTGAGGCGTGATTTGAAAATGGGGAGAGAGTCAGTGTTGCGGATGTCAGGTGGGAGAGAGTTCCAGAGGCGGGGTGCAGAGCGGCTGAAGGCTCTAGACCCCATGGTGGTTAGACGGGCTGGGGGGTGCAGAGCGGCTGAAGGCTCTAGACCCCATGGTGGTTAGACGGAAGGGGGGTGCAGAGCGGCTGAAGGCTCTAGACCCCATGGTGGTTAGACGGGAGGGGGGTGCAGAGCGGCTGAAGGCTCTAGACCCCATGGTGGTTAAACGGAAGGGGGGTGCAGAGCGGCTGAAGGCTCTAGACCCCATGGTGGTTAGACGGGAGGGGGGTGCAGAGCGGCTGAAGGCTCTAGACCCCATGGTGGTTAAACGGAAGGGGGGTGCAGAGCGGCTGAAGGCTCTAGACCCCATGGTGGTTAGACGGAAGGGGGGTGCAGAGCGGCTGAAGGCTCTAGACCCCATGGTGGTTAGACGGAAGGGGGGTGCAGAGCGGCTGAAGGCTCTAGACCCCATGGTGGTTAGACGGAAGGGGGGTGCAGAGCGGCTGAAGGCTCTAGACCCCATGGTGGTTAGACGGAAGGGGGGTGCAGTGAGGCTGAGGGAAGCAGAAGACCTGAGTGTGCGGATGGGTGTGTTGATGTGCAGGAGGCCGGAGAGGTACAGAGGAGTGAGGGTATGGATTTGACGGGGAGCCAGGGAAGCTGCTGAAGAACAGGAGAGATGTGGTTAATGGAGGGGGTTCTGGAGACGATGCGGGTGGCAGAGTTCTGGACCAGTTGAAGTCTGTGGATGGATTTGAGAGGGAGACCAAAGAGAAGGGAGCTGCAGTAGTCGATGCGGGAAGTGACCAGGGTGTGAACAAGAATGGCGTGGTCTTAGGGTTAAGGGTCAGGCGGTTGATGTTGCGTAGATGGAAATAGGCAGACCGAGTGATCATATGACTGATGTGAGATTTGAATGAAAGTGTGCCGTCGAGGATGACAGCCAGACTCTTACCCTGAGGGGAGGGGGAGACTGAAGAGGTGTCTCTAGTCATTGAAAAACTGTCAGGTTTGGTTAGGGTGGATTTTGTGCCAATGAGGAGAACCTCGGTTTTACTGTCGTTAAGTTTGAGAAAGTTAGAGGAGAACCAGGATTTGATGTCCTGTAAGCAGTCAGACAGGGAGGATGGAGGGAGGATGGAGGGAGGATGGTGGTTGGTTTGGAGAACAAGTAGAGCTGGGTGTCATCCGCGTAGCAATGAAAGTGGATGTTGTGTTTACGGAAGATATTGCCAAGAGGAAGTAAATAGATGACAAAAAGAAGAGGCCCCAGGACAGAGCCCTGGGGAACACCGGTCGTGACTGGAAGTGGCTGTGATTTGAAGGTTTTGAGTTGGGTGAACTGAGTGCGGCCAGAGAGGTATGATTTAAACCAGAGGAGGGGTGTGTCAGTGATCCCGATGGAGGTCAGTCTGTCAATGAGGATGCTGGGAGATGGTGTCAAAAGCTGCACTAAGATCAAGCAGGATGAGGATAGTTAATAGTCCGGAGTCAGCTGCCATGAGGAGGTCGTTAGTGATTTTCACCAGTGCTGTTTCTGTGCTGTGATGGGGGCGGAAACCAGATTGAAATTGTTCGTACAGGCACCTGGTGGTGTGACATGGTGTGTTCAGGGACATGGTGGGTTCAGGGACTGACATGGTGCATTCAGGGACTGACATGGTGTGTTCAGGGACTGACATGGTGGTGGTGTGTTTAGGGACTGACATGGTGCGTTCAGGGACTGACATGGTGGTGGTGTGTTCAGGGACTGACATGGTGGTGGTGTGTTTAGGGACTGACATGGTGCGTTCAGGGACTGACATGGTGGTGGTGTGTTCAGGGACTGACATGGTGGTGGTGTGTTTAGGGACTGACATGGTGGTGGTGTGTTTAGGGACTGACATGGTGTGTTCAGGGACATGGTGCGTTCAGGGACTGACATGGTACACTCAGGGACTGTGGTGTGTTCAGGGACTGACATGGTGCTCTCAGGGACTGACATGGTGCGTTCAGGGACATGTTGATGGTACGTTGAGGCTCTCTCCTCTCTCCAGGCTCCTCTGCGCCTCAGTGAGGATGAAGAGGAGGATGAAGACCTGGACAGGGTGTTGGGAGTTCGTGTTTTCCAGCAGATCCTGAACCCAGCAGCGCTCAGAGCTCCAGAGAAACACAGAGTGATCGACGAGCAGGAAGTGGAGGGTGAGACACTAACGTTTATTCATATTATTATTACCATCTCAAGTAACTTAAGTTCAGTTTAGAGGTACTTGAGTATTTCAATGTTCTGCTACCTTGTACTTCTACTCCTCTACAGTTCAGAGGTACATGGTGTACTTCTACTCCACTACAGTTCAGAGGTACATGGTGTACTTTCCTCCCCTACATGTATTTAATCCCTTTAGTGACTTCACAGATGAATGATGGTAAATCTAACCAAGTGTTGAATCAGACTTCAGTTCCACCTGGAGTAAATCCACCAGCTGCCCTGCAGTCTACAAAGTACTTCAGACTAGCTGCACCTCCACCAGCTACCCTGCAGTCTACAAAGTACTTCAGACTAGCTGCACCTTCACCAGCTACCCTGCAGTCTACAAAGTACTTCAGACTAGCTGCACCTTCACCAGCTACCCTGCAGTCTACAAAGTACTTCAGACTAGCTGCACCTTCACCAGCTACCCTGCAGTCTACAAAGTACTTCAGACTAGCTGCACCTCCACCAGCTACCCTGCAGCCTACAAAGTACTTCAGACTAGCTGCACCTTCACCAGCTACCCTGCAGTCTACAAAGTACTTCAGACTAGCTGCACCTTCACCAGCTACCCTGCAGTCTACAAAGTACTTCAGACTAGCTGCACCTTCACCAGCTACCCTGCAGTCTACAAAGTACTTCAGACTAGCTGCACCTTCACCAGCTACCCTGCAGTCTACAAAGTACTTCAGACTAGCTGCACCTTCACCAGCTACCCTGCAGTCTACAAAGTACTTCAGACTAGCTGCACCTTCACCAGCTACCCTGCAGTCTACAAAGTACTTCAGACTAGCTGCACCTTCACCAGCTACCCTGCAGTCTACAAAGTACTTCAGACTAGCTGCACCTCCACCAGCTACCCTGCAGTCTACAAAGTACTTCAGACTAGCTGCACCTTCACCAGCTACCCTGCAGTCTACAAAGTACTTCAGACTAGCTGCACCTTCACCAGCTACCCTGCAGCCTACAAAGTACTTCAGACTAGCTGCACCTTCACCAGCTACCCTGCAGTCTACAAAGTACTTCAGACTAGCTGCACCTTCACCAGCTACCCTGCAGCCTACAAAGTACTTCAGACTAGCTGCACCTTCACCAGCTACCCTGCAGTCTCAAGTACAAGATCTGAGTACTTCTACTTTTACTCAAGTACAAGATCTGAGTACTTCTACTTTTACTCAGGTACAAGATCTGAGTACTTCTACTTTTACTACAAGATCTGAGTACTTCTACTTTTACTCAAGATCAAGATCTGAGTACTTCTACTTTTACTACAAGATCTGAGTACTTCTACTTTTACTCAAGATCAAGATCTGAGTACTTCTACTTTTACTCAGGTAAAACAAAGTGATGTTGTTGATCTCATGTGATGGTGTGGATCTCTTCCTGCAGATCACCGTCTCTTCTCTCCTCACGTCCTCCAGCCGTTGGCCAGGAGGAGGACCAATGAGGGCCGGCGAGGCTCCGTCCCCACAGCAACCATCGAAGAGGACGGGGAGGAAGAGGAGGGTGAGGAAGACGAAGAGGAGGCTGAGACGCTGAGGTCGGTCGACCTGGAAGACATGAAGAGTAAGTAAACTGTGTTTATTACACACACAAATAATATCTATAAATCCAGACCATAATGCTGACTCATGTGAGGGTTCAGGACTCATAATGCTGACTCATGTCAGGGTTCAGGACTCATAATGCTGACTCATGTCAGGGTTCAGGACTCATAATGCTGACTCAGGTCAGGGTTCAGGACTCATAATGCTGACTCATGTGAGGGTTCAGGACTCATAATGCTGACTCATGTCAGGGTTCAGGACTCATAATGCTGACTCAGGTCAGGGTTCAGGACTCATAATGCTGACTCAGGGTTCAGGACTCATAATGCTGACTCAGGGGTCAGGACTCATAATGCTGACTCAGGGTTCAGGACTCATAATGCTGACTCAGGTCAGGGTTCAGGACTCATCATGCTGACTCAGGTCAGGGTTCAGGACTCATAATGCTGACTCATGTCAGGGTTCAGGACTCATAATGCTGACTCATGTCAGGGTTCAGGACTCATAATGCTGACTCAGGTCAGGGTTCAGGACTCATAATGCTGACTCAGGGTTCAGGACTCATAATGCTGACTCAGGTCAGGGTTCAGGACTCATAATGCTGACTCAGGGTTCAGGACTCATAATGCTGACTCAGGTCAGGGTTCAGGACTCATCATGCTGACTCAGGTCAGGGTTCAGGACTCATAATGCTGACTCATGTCAGGGTTCAGGACTCATAATGCTGACTCAGGTCAGGGTTCAGGACTCATAATGCTGACTCAGGTCAGGGTTCAGGACTCATAATGCTGACTCAGGGTTCAGGACTCATAATGCTGACTCAGGTCAGGGTTCAGGACTCATCATGCTGACTCAGGTCAGGGTTCAGGACTCATAATGCTGACTCAGGTCAGGGTTCAGGACTCATCATGCTGACTCAGGTCAGGGTTCAGGACTCATAATGCTGACTCATGTCAGGGTTCAGGACTCATAATGCTGACTCAGGTCAGGGTTCAGGACTCATAATGCTGACTCAGGTCAGGACTCATAATGCTGACACAGGTCAGGGTTCAGGACTCATAATGCTGACTCAGGGCAGGGTTCAGGACTCATAATGCTGACTCAGGGTTCAGGACTCATAATGCTGACTCAGGTCAGGGTTCAGGACTCATAATGCTGACTCAGGTCAGGACTCATCATGCTGACTCATGTCAGGGTTCAGGACTCATAATGCTGACTCAGGCTTCAGGACTCATAATGCTGACTCATGTCAGGGTTCAGGACTCATAATGCTGACTCAGGCTTCAGGACTCATAATGCTGACTCATGTCAGGGTTCAGGACTCATAATGCTGACTCAGGTCAGGGTTCAGGACTCATAATGCTGACTCAGGTCAGGACTCATAATGCTGACACAGGTCAGGGTTCAGGACTCATAATGCTGACTCAGGGTTCAGGACTCATAATGCTGACTCAGGTCAGGGTTCAGGACTCATAATGCTTACTCAGGGTTCAGGACTCATAATGCTGACTCATGTCAGGGTTCAGGACTCATAATGTTGACTCATTTCAGGGTTCAGGACTCATAATGCTGACTCAGGGTTCAGGACTCATAATGCTGACTCATGACAGGGTTCAGGACTCATAATGCTGACTCAGGTCAGGGTTCAGGACTCATAATGCTGACACATGTCAGGGTGCAGGACTCATAGTGCTGACTCAGGGTTCAGGACTCATAATGCTGACTCAGGGTTCAGGACTCATAGTGCTGACTCAGGGTTCAGGACTCATAATGCTGACTCATGTCAGGGTTCAGGACTCATAATGCTGACTCATGTCAGGGTTCAGGACTCATAATGCTGACTCAGGGCTCAGGACTCATAATGCTGACTCAGGGTTCAGGACTCATAATGCTGACTCAGGTCAGGGTTCAGGACTCATAATGCTGACTCAGGTCAGGGTTCAGGGGACTCATAATGCTGACTCAGGTCAGGGTTCAGGACTCATAATGCTGACTCAGGTCAGGGTTCAGGACTCATAATGCTGACTCAGGCTTCAGGACTCATAATTCTGACTCAGGCTTCAGGACTCATAATGCTGACTCATGTCAGGACTCATAATGCTGACTCATGTCAGGACTGATAATGCTGACTCAGGATTCAGGACTCATAATGCTGAGTCAGGGTTCAGGACTCATAATGCTGACTCAGGTCAGGGTTCAGGACTCATAATTCTGACGCAGGGTTCAGGACTCATCATGCTGACACATGTCAGGGTACAGGACTCGTAATGCTGACTCAGGGTTCAGGACTCATAATGCTGACTCAGGTCAGGGTTCAGGACTCATAATGCTGACTCATGTCAGGGTTCAGGACTCATAATGCTGACCGAGGGTTCAGGACTCATAATGCTAACTCAGGTCAGGGTTCAGGACTCATAATGCTGACGCAGGGTTCAGGACTCATAATGCTGACTCAGGTCAGGGTTCAGGACTCATAATGCTGACTCAGGCTTCAGGACTCATAATGCTGACTCAGGCTTCAGGACTCATAATGCTGACTCATGTCAGGACTCATAATGCTGACTCATGGCAGGACTCATAATGCTGACTCAGGGTTCAGGACTCATAATGCTGACTCAGGTCAGGGTTCAGGACTCATAATGCTGACTCAGGGTCCAGGACTCATAATGCTGACTCAGGTTAGAGTTCAGGACTCATAATGCTGACTCAGGTCAGGGTTCAGGACTCATAATGCTGACGCAGGGTTCAGGACTCATCATGCTGACTCAGGGTTCAGGACTCATCATGCTGACTCAGGGTTCAGGACTCATCATGCTGACTCAGGGTTCAGGACTCATCATGCTGACTCAGGGTTCAGGACTCATCATGCCAGTGTTGTAGTCAAGTCACCAATTCACGAGTCCAAGTCACCCTCGAGTCACCACTCTTCAAGTCCGAGTCCAAGTCCGAGTCACCAAGGGAGAGTCGTAGTCGAGTCCGAGTCCAAGTCCGAGTCACCCAAGGAGTGTCCAAGTCGAGTCCGAGTCCGAGTCATCATTACCTGTGTTCGAGTCCGAG
>NW_027262884.1:0-21448 GCF_902827115.2 Pseudochaenichthys georgianus | reverse complement strand
TGGCTGCTGGGTTGCTGGCTGGCTTGCTTGCTGGCTGCTGGCTTGCTTGCTCTGGCTGCTGGCTTGCTTGCTGGCTGATGGTTGGATGTATATAGGGCACAGATATCACCATTCATACAGAGCAGTAGCAGGGTCAGATCCGTTTCGCAGGGCGGAACGCACCGGAACACTTTCTGTCTGAGGAAAAGCAACCTGTGCAGTAACACGAGGCACCTTTCACGTGCGCTGTGTTTGCGCTCTCAAATCAACTGTGGTCAACGTCGACGCCCCTACCGGTCCTTTGCTGTTGGGGTGACGACAAACACCCAATCACACCCTGTCCTGTCTGTCTATCTAATCCACACACTTACACCCCTTACCCCCTGTCTGGCATCAGGTCTAAACCACCAGACTCAGAGACAGATCACCACCAGACTCAGAGACAGATCACCCCCTGTCTGGCATCAGGTCTAAACCACCAGACTCAGAGACAGATCACCACCAGACTCAGAGACAGATCACCCCCCGTCTGGCATCAGGTCTAAACCACCAGACTCAGAGACAGATCACCACCAGACTCAGAGACAGATCACCCCCCGTCTGGCATCAGGTCTAAACCACCAGACTCAGAGACAGATCACCACCAGACTCAGAGACAGATCACCCCCCATCTGGCATCAGGTCTAAACCACCAGACTCAGAGACAGATCACCCCCAGACTCAGAGACAGATCACCCCCCGTCTGGCATCAGGTCTAAACCACCAGACTCAGAGACAGATCACCACCTGTCTGGCATCAAGACTAAACCACCAGACTCAGAGACAGATCACCCCCCGTCTGGCATCAGGTCTAAACCACCAGACTCAGAGACAGATCACCACCAGACTCAGAGACAGATCACCCCCCGTCTGGCATCAGGTCTAAACCACCAGACTCAGAGACAGATCACCACCTGTCTGGCATCAAGACTAAACCACCAGACTCAGAGACAGATCACCCCCCGTCTGGCATCAGGTCTAAACCACCAGACTCAGAGACAGATCACCACCAGACTCAGAGACAGATCACCCCCCGTCTGGCATCAGGTCTAAAACCCCAGACTCAGAGACAGATCACAACCAGACTCAGAGACAGATCACCCCCCGTCTGGCATCAGGTCTAAACCACCAGACTCAGAGACAGATCACCACCAGACTCAGAGACAGATCACCCCCCGTCTGGCATCAGGTCTAAACCACCAGAGACAGATCACCACCAGACTCAGAGACAGATCACCCCCCGTCTGGCATCAGGTCTAAACCACCAGACTCAGAGACAGATCACCACCAGACTCAGAGACAGATCACCCCCTGTCTGGCATCAGGTCTAAACCACCAGACTCAGAGACAGATCACCACCAGACTCAGAGACAGATCACCCCCGTCTGGCATCAGGTCTAAACCACCAGACTCAGAGACAGATCACCACCAGACTCAGAGACAGATCACCCCCCATCTGGCATCAGGTCTAAACCACCAGACTCAGAGACAGATCACCCCCTGTCTGGCATCAAGACTAAACCACCAGACTCAGAGACAGATCACCCCCTGTCTGGCATCAGGTCTAAACCACCAGACTCAGAGACAGATCACCCCCTGTCTGGCATCAGGACTAAACCACCAGACTCAGAGACAGATCACCCCCCTTCTGGCATCAGGTCTAAACCACCAGACTCAGAGACAGATCACCCCCCGTCTGGCATCAGGTCTAAACCACCAGACTCAGAGACAGATCACCCCCCATCTGGCATCAGGTCTAAACCACCAGACTCAGAGACAGATCACCCCCTGTCTGGCATCAAGACTAAACCACCAGACTCAGAGACAGATCACCCCCTGTCTGGCATCAGGTCTAAACCACCAGACTCAGAGACAGATCACCCCCTGTCTGGCATCAGGTCTAAACCACCAGACTCAGAGACAGATCACCCCCTGTCTGGCATCAGGTCTAAACCACCAGACTCAGAGACAGATCACCCCCTGTCTGGCATCAAGACTAAACCACCAGACTCAGAGACAGATCACCCCCTGTCTGGCATCAGGTCTAAACCACCAGACTCAGAGACAGATCACCCCCTGTCTGGCATCAGGTCTAAACCACCAGACTCAGAGACAGATCACCCCCTGTCTGGCATCAAGACTAAACCACCAGACTCAGAGACAGATCACCCCCTGTCTGGCATCAGGTCTAAACCACCAGACTCAGAGACAGATCACCCCCTGTCTGGCATCAGGACTAAACCACCAGACTCAGAGACAGATCACCCCCCTTCTGGCATCAGGTCTAAACCACCAGACTCAGAGACAGATCACCCCCTGTCTGGCATCAGGACTAAACCACCAGACTCAGAGACAGATCACCCCCTGTCTGGCATCAGGTCTAAACCACCAGACTCAGAGACAGATCACCCCCTGTCTGGCATCAGGTCTAAACCACCAGACTCAGAGACAGATCACCCCCTGTCTGGCATCAGGTCTAAACCACCAGACTCAGAGACAGATCACCCCCCTTCTGGCATCAGGTCTAAACCACCAGACTCAGAGACAGATCACCCCCTGTCTGGCATCAGGTCTAAACCACCAGACTCAGAGACAGATCACCCCCTGTCTGGCATCAGGTCTAAACCACCAGACTCAGAGACAGATCACCCCCTGTCTGGCATCAGGACTAAACCACCAGACTCAGTCAGTTTCATCTCACAATGAGACTATTAAACACCTGAACTCTGTGAAGAACATCCATAAACATTCCTGTTTTCATCTTGCATATTATTTATATAAAGTTTTCACCGTAATAAACTGTATTTAATTTTATATTCTGTTCTTGTACATATCATATTCTATTTACATGTTTATAGACTTCTTGCACTATTTTGTATGTTATGATATGTTGCATCGTTGGAGGAGCTCAGGTCAGAAGAACTTCATTGCTTCTATTGTTGTTGGTTGTTCCTAGAGTCTCTAAAAGTACAATGGGAGACAGAGCCTTTTCTTATCAAGCTCCACATTTGTGGAATCAGCTTCCAGCTTGTGTTCGGGCGGCAGACACCCTATCCCTTTTTAAGAGTGCGCTTAAGACCTTCCTTTTTGATAAAGCTTATAGTTAGGGCTGATTAGATTCAGCCCCTAGTTTTGCTGATAGAGGCTTAGTCTGTCGGGGGTCATCTTACTTCTTCCTTCTCTCTGTCTGTACCTGTGTCCTCTCATGTTCCGATTAACCCAGCTTCCCCAAATGTCTTTCTTTTTGGTGTCTATATACGCCGGGATCCGGAGTCATGGATGATCCTGCGGTCCTGTGTCCTGGATCTTGAGTCGTGGCTGTGGTCCTGGATCATAGGTCCTGGATGGATATCCTCGTGGATTCATCTTCCTATTATACACACATGCATTTCCAAACATCTGGACTACCTATGTTGCAAATGTATTATCTTTTCAATTTCAACGGCATCTATTGCAGTCTGTCCGTCCTGGGAGAGGGATCCCTCCTCTGTTGCTCTCCCTGAGGTTTCTCCCATGTGCCCTTTAAACTGTGGGGTTTCTCTGGAAGTGTTTCCTTGTGCGATGTGAGGGTCTAAGGACAGAGGGTCTGAGGACAGAGGGTCTAAGGACAGAGGGTGTCGTATTGTCATACTGATATTCTGTACACACTGTGAAGACCACTGAGACAAATGTACCATTTGTGATATTGGGCTATAAATAAACATTGATTGATATACACTGTAGCTGCTGAGCAAACGATGATTACACCTTTGATCTTGAGTCACACACTGTTGGCCATCGGGACATGTTGTCTCTTCACTCTGCTGCTTCTGCCTGAAAAGCTCTAGCACGGAGCTTGAAGTGTGAATGGGGTATGTGATCGACTGCTTCTGTCTGAGTGATCCAACATGGCGACCCCCGCAGCATCACGTGTTCTGTTCTCTGAGGCGGTGAGACAGGTGCTGCTCAGCTGGCCGGTTCTACAGGTAGATATAACCCGAGCAGATAGACGGGTAGATATAACCCGAGCAGATAGATATAACCCGAGCACACAGACAGTTAGACAGACAGAAAGTCTCGCTGCGGGTCTAAAGCTAGCCTGTTAGCATCGGGCCGTTAGCTCTTTAAACAACAAGCTCTTCACCGGAACCCTTATAAGGCCATTCCGGTCTTTCTTAATAACAATACTACTTGATCTGGTGCTCCATCCGCTTTACAAGCAAAGGCAACACATAACAAGAAGAACAGCTAAATGAGGTGCACGAGGGTAGAGTACTGCTACTGTATATATGATTGTGTGTGCGTGTGCGCAGATCGCGGTGGATAATGGGTTTGGAGGCGTGTACGGGACGCAGAAAGCTGATTGGATGGTGGATGTGGTGCAGCAGTTTTTCCATGACAACGGTAAGTAACCATGGTAACATTTATTTATCAAAACTGTCAACAAGTTAATATTTAACGGCGTAGTGCCAAGAGATAGGGAGTCAGAGGCGGTGCAAGGAATGTGCAAAAGGCTACTTTATTAGGTCATGTTGTCCGGTTGCAGTCCGGGAAGAAGAGAGTGAAGTCAGGAGGGCACACAACATAGAAAACATGTCCGTGTGGGAACAATGCCCCCACCTGTAGTTCCATGTATGAATTATGAACCAGAGTAGTACATAGGTGGTCACCACAACGGCTTATTTATCGACATGTTAAATAACTGCACGTAAAATGTATCAATTCTAAATGTTTCCTGAGCAGCCGACCTGCAGCGCGGAGAAGTTGAAGACTTCCTGTGCGACATCATGAACCAAGAGTTCAACACAGTGGTGGAGGACGGGAGTTTACCTCAGGTACACACACACACACACATACACACATACACACACACGCATGCACGCACACACATATACACACACACGCACGCACACACACGCATACACACACACACGCATACACACACACACGCACGCACACACACACATACATACATACACACACACACGCATGTACGCACATATGCACGCACACACATATACACACACGCACATACATACATACACGCATGCACGCACATATGCACGCACACACATACACACGCAAACACACACACACACGCACACACATACATACACACACACACGCACGCACATACATACATACATATGCATGCACACACATGCACACACACACACACACACACATACATACATACACACACGCACACACAGTGGTGAAGGATGGGAGTTTACCTCAGGTACACACACACACACACATATACATACGCACGCACACACATACATACCTATACACACACACACGTACACACATACACACACACATACATACATACACACACACACACATACATACATACACACACACACGCGTATTATTAATTATTACTATTATTATTGGACAATAATTATAGTATATGTTCGAAATTGAAGGAAATATGAAATACACTATGTTTGTGAAGTACACAGTATACAGTTAGTGATATAATACTGTGTGTGTGTGTGTGTGTGTGTGGCAGCTGTGTGACGCTCTGCTGCAGATGTTCTCTCAGTGGCAGCAGGGGGCGCTGCAGACGCTCAGAAACACCATCGACGCCTTGTCTCAGAAGAAGAGTGAGAGGGCAAAGGTCACGGCCCCCCCCCCTCAGTCTGATGATGATGAGGAGGATGAAGAACCTCAGGTTTGTCTTACACACACTGAAGTCTCTACACTCGACTGCTTCTGTCTGAGTTTACTGTATAATCCACACACATCCGACGGACCTTACTATTCTAAAGTGTGTGTGTGTGTGTGTGTGTGTGTGTGTGTGTGTGTGTGTGTGTGTGTGTGTGTGTGTGTGTGTTCAGGTGATGGAGTGTGAACCCTCCGCTCCGTCAGTCAGCAGGAAAGCAGACCCTCCTGAGGAAGAGGACGGCTGGACGGTGGTGAAGAAGAAGTGAAGAGGAGTGTGTGTGTGTGCGTGTGTGTGTGTTTTTAATAAACCTGTTAAAATGCTGCCGTCTCCTGTTACTTTAATGTACCGTGTTACTAACCTGTTGTAGACAGTAGCGTGGCGAGGGGAAGCCAATAACACGTCCTTTCTTTTGGGTCGGGGGTGTGGTGGTCAATGCAATAACGTAACCAGATGAGTGATACAGCACCCGGTATCATTTTACACACATGTGTATCACACAGATGCAGGACTTACACACACCTGCTATCTAACCCAGGGGTTCCAACCTTCATTGTGCCAAGGACCGGCAGATACATTAAAAAAAGAAATCGCGGACCGGTTGTCAATTTAACTGATTTTAATATTTACTCACCAGCAGCAGCAACAGAGGCTAATCTAACAGCCTGAACAAATACTCGAACAATATGCATCCAAAACATATGAACCCTCGTAATGTCCTCCCGATTACCATGCACCTTGTGCCCTCTGGGGTCAACAATGACCCCATCTGGCTTGTCTGATATTTAACGCATAAAGTATTACATGTGAATCAATTTTGTGTTACACCTTTAGTTCTACTTCAGTAAAACCCATTACCACACATGTTCCCCTCAGTTTTGGATTTAGGGCCGAAAGACCCTAATTTATATGAAATTATAGCATTTTCTGATAAAAAAAAAAATTGAAAGAATGAATTAATTTGACCATATTGTACTGTGACTATTTGTCTGATCACAGACTGGTATATGTCAAAGTTTAGTTAGGATGCCCTCTTTTGAATAATTTATATTTTTTTAATGACAACACATAATCACACCTTGTGCCCTCTGGGGTCATTTTTGACCCCGTCTTGCTCGACTGTTATTTCAAGAATTTAAGGGTTAAACTCATAACTTTATAACTTAGGGTTTAATGTAATTGACTTAAAAGACAATAAAGTCAGGAGGGAGCCAGTCTCGATTTCCTTTTGAGGGCCACCAGCTGCAGAGAGTTAACTAATTAAAGGGGCGTGGCCCCACAGCTGTGAGAACTCAGCAATCAGGTGTCCATTTTAGGTAGCACTTTCCTGGAGCGTCAGACAGGCTAAGACTGGCAAAGACATTAGAGTCCTGCGGGAGTAAGACTGACAAAGACATTAGAGTCCTGCTGGTGTCTCTAAGACTGACAAAGACATAGGAGTCCTGCTGGTGTCTCTAAGACTGACAAAGACAAAGGAGTCCTGCTGGAGGCAAAGAGGAGGCAAATCCTACTCTGATTGAGCTAAGTGTCGCTGGTGTTTTATTTTATTTGGTTTTTTAGCCCCTCATTCTATAATCATATGTATTTTCTCCATTCCTGTTCATGTGTCTTCTCTCAATTATCACTGGCCCCGTGTATCTCGTAATCAATGTAACCGGCCCGCTCTCGTCTATCCCACGTGCTCCACTGAGATCCAACATCTAGTTTCAGGTGGCCTGTGGAACTGCAGTCAGCTGTTCCTAAGGCTGACTTCATCTCTGGCTCCGCCTCCCTGCCGTCCCTGCTCTCACTGAGACCTGGATTACTCCATCCAACACATCCACCCCAGCAGCTCTCTCCACAGCATATTCCTTCTCCCATACACCCAGACCCACTGGCAGAGGAGGGGCACTGGTCTCCTGCTCTCTCCACAGCATGCTCCTTCTCCCATACACCCAGACCCACTGGCAGAGGAGGGGGCACTGGTCTCCTGCTCTCTCCACAGCATGCTCCTTCTCCCATACACCCAGACCCACTGGCAGAGGAGGGGCACTGGTCTCCTGCTCTCTCCACAGCATGCTCCTTCTCCCATACACCCAGACCCACTGGCAGAGGAGGGGGCACTGGTCTCCTGCTCTCTCCACAGCATGCTCCTTCTCCCATACACCCAGACCCACTGGCAGAGGAGGGGGCACTGGTCTCCTGCTCTCTCCACAGCATGCTCCTTCTCCCATACACCCAGACCCTCTGGCAGAGGAGGGGCACTGGTCTCCTGCTCTCTCCCCAGCATGCTCCTTCTCCCATACACCCAGACCCACTGGCAGAGGAGGGGGCACTGGTCTCCTGCTCTCTCCACAGCATGCTCCTTCTCCCATACACCGAGACCCACTGGCAGAGGAGGGGGCACTGGTCTCCTGCTCTCTCCACAGCATATTCCTTCTCCCATACACCCAGACCCACTGGCAGAGGAGGGGCACTGGTCTCCTGCTCTCTCCACAGCATATTCCTTCTCCCATACACCCAGACCCACTGGCAGAGGAGGGGGCACTGGTCTCCTGCTCTCTCCACAGCATGCTCCTTCTCCCATACACCCAGACCCACTGGCAGAGGAGGGGGCACTGGCCTCCTGCTCTCTCCACAGCATGCTCCTTCTCCCATACACCCAGACCCACTGGCAGAGGAGGGGCACTGGTCTCCTGCTCTCTCCACAGCATGCTCCTTCTCCCATACACCCAGACCCACTGGCAGAGGAGGGGGCACTGGTCTCCTGCTCTCTCCACAGCATGCTCCTTCTCCCATACACCCAGACCCACTGCCAGAGGAGGTGGCACTGGCCTCCTGCTCTCTCCCAAATGGAGCTTTTCCCTCTTCGAGCTGCCTAACTTCACTCCTTCCACCTTTGAACCCCATGTCGTCACGGTAACCCATCCTATACAATGAACCCTTGTTGTTCTCTACCGTCCACCAGGCGCCTTGGGGGACTTTTTGGAGGAGTTAGATCCTCTCCTCTCACACATCCCTGAAATCTGGCCCTCCCGCTGTACTTCTCGGAGACTTCAACCTCCAGACGGGGAAGATAGCTGAACTAACATCTCTGTTAACCGCCTTTGCTTTCTCACTGTCTCCGTCCCCACCAACTCATAGAGCTGGCAGTGTCCTTGATCTCATATCCTCAAGGACCTGCTCTACTTCTAACCTCTCTGTAGACCCACTCCACACCTCCGATCACTTCTTCATCTCATTCTCTCTACCCCTCTCCAAACATAACAAACTAATCTCTTCTCATCCTGCACCTGTCCGCCGTAACCTCCGTTCCCTCTCCCCCTCTACCTTTGCCTCATCGGTGCTCTCAGCCCTCCTTTCCTCTGAGTTGTTCAGATTTCCGTCTCCAAACTCTGCTACGGAAACTCTCCTCTCTACTCTCTCATCCTCTCTGGACTCTCTCTGTCCTCTCTCATCCTCTCTGGACTCTCTCTCTCCTCTCTCATCCTCTCTGGACTCTCTCTCTCCTCTCTGTCCTCTCTGTCCTCTCTCCTCTCTACTCTCTCACCCTCTCTGGACTCTCTCTGTCCTCTCTCATCCTCTCTGGACTCTCTCTCTCCTCTCTGTCCTCTCTATCCTCTCTGTCCTCTCTGTCCTCTCTCCTCTCTACTCTCTCATCCTCTCTGGACTCTCTCTCTCCTCTCTGTCCTCTCTGGACTCTCTATCCTCTCTGTCCTCTCTATCCTCTCTCCTCTCTACTCTCTCATCCTCTCTGGACTCTCTCTCTCCTTTCTCATCCTCTCTGGACTCTCTCTGTCCTCTCACATCTCGGCAGGCTCCTCAGTCCCCTCCTGCTCCCTGGCTAAATGACTCACTGCGTGCTAATAGAACCGTCCTTCGGGCAGCAGAGCGGAAACGGTGGAAATCCAAACACCGTGACGACCTCCTAACCTATCAGGCTCTCCTCTCCTCTTTCTCTGCTTCGATCTCTCCGGCAACAAGCACTTTCTTTCAAGACAAGATCCAATCTTCCTATTCCAATCCCAAAAAACTATTTTCCAGCTTCTCCTCCCTCCTGGACCCCCCCCCCCAAAGCCCCTTCCCCCTCCTCCCTCCTGGACCCCCCCAAAGCCCCTCCCCCTCCTCCCTCCTGGCCCCTCCCAAAGCCCCTTCCCCCTCCTCCCTTCTGTCAAGCGACTTTGTTAACCACTTTGAAAAAAAGGTTGATGATATTCGCTCTTCTTTTTCTGACTCACCCCTACTCACCGCCGGATCACCAGACCCTCCTTTCACCCACACACTGACCTCCTTCTCCCCTCTCTCTCCAGGTGAGGTTCTTACCCTCATTACCTCTGCCCGCCCTACCACCTGTCCTCTGGACCCTATCCCTTCAAACCTCCTTCAGACTATCGCTCCTGATAATCTACCGTTTCTCACCCATTTCATCAACACTTCTCTAACTTCTGGTCACTTTCCAAACAGTCTCAAGGAGGCGAGAGTAAACCCTCTCCTGAAGAAACCCACTCTCAGCCCGTCTGATGTTATAAACTACAGGCCTGTCTCTCTCCTCCCGTTCCTGTCTAAAACACTTGAACGCGCTGTCTTCAGACAACTCTCCTGCTATCTCCATCAGAACAACCTTCTGGATCCGCACCAGTCTGGTTTCAAGGTAGGTCACTCCACAGAAACTGCTCTCATTGCTGTCACTGAGGAACTGCACACTGCTAAAGCAGCCTCCCTCTCCTCTGTCCTCATCCTGTTAGACCTGTCTGCTGCATTCGACACGGTGAACCATCAGATCCTCCTTCTCTCTCCAAGAACTTGGAGTTTCAGGCTCTGCACTTTCCCTCCTCACCTCATACCTCAAAGACCACACCTCCAGGGTAACTTGGAGAGGGTCCGAGTCCGACCCTTGTCAATTAACTACAGGGGTCCCTCAGGGCTCTGTTCTCGGTCCCCTCCTCTTCTCCTTGTACACAAACTCGCTTGGATCAGTCATTAGCCCGCATGGTTTTTCATACCACTGCTACGCTGACGACACCCAATGAGTCCTGCCCTTCCCCCGCTCAGAGACCCAGGTCGTCGCACGCATCTCTGCTCGTCCAGCTGACATCTCTCAGTGGATGTCTGCTCATCATCTCAAGCTCAACCTTGACAAGACTGAACTGCTTTTCCTTCCGGAAAAAATTGTCCCACTCTTGACCTGACTATCAACATCGGCACCTCTGTTGTTTCCCCGACTCAGACTGCAAGGACTCTGGGACCCTAGATAACAACCTGTCCTTCACTGCAAACATCGCTGCTACTACCCGCTGCTGCAGATACACGCTCTACAGCATCAGGAGGATGCGTCCCCAGCTGACCCAGAGAGCCACGCAGGTTCTGGTCCAGGCTCTCGTCCCCTCACGCCTAGACTACTGCAGCTCCCTCCTGCTGGTCTGCCTGCATGTGCCATCCGACCTCTCTCACCCAGAATGCAGCGGCTCGCCTGGTCTTCAACCTTCCTAAATTCTCCCACACCACCCGCTCCTCCGCTCCCTCCACTGGCTTCCGGTAACTGCTAGAATCCACTTCAAGACAATGGTACTTGCGTACCATGCTGCGAATGGATCTGGCCCTTTCTACATCCAGGATATGGTTAAACCGTGCACCCCAGCACGTGCACTCCGCTCTTCATCAACCAAACGGCGCGCTGCACCCTCGCTGCGAGGGGGACCCAAGTTCCCATCAGCAGAGACACGTGGGTTTGCTATCCTGGCTCCAAGATGGTGGAATGAGCTCCCCATTGACATCAGGACAGCAGATAGCTTACACACCTTCCAGTGCAGACTGAAAACTCATCTCTTTCGACACCACTTCGAGCGATAGAACTATTAACAAAGCACTTATATACTAATAAAGGACTGGCTTATCTAAAGCCAGTTGTGTAGCAAGTGAAATGCTTATGCACTTATTGTAAGTCGCTTTGGATAAAAGCGTCAGCTAAATGCAATGTAATGTAATGACAGACAGGTGAGGACAGACAGGTGAGGACAGACGGATGAGAGACATACAGGATGAGAGACATACAGGATGAGAGACAGACAGGTGAGGACAGACAGGTGAGGACAGACAGGTGAGAGAGAGACAGGTGAGAGAGTTTTCTATGTGTGTCAGAGAATTGCATTGCCACACACACACACACACACAGGGATGCAGCATCGCACATATATCTACTTTGGAGTGGCTTTAAGGGACATACTACATATCGAATCATATCTACAAATCGAGCCGAAGCTAACACGCATAGTCTCGACAGCCTAGCATGCGGGCAATGGGGAGAGAAAATCGTAATTGGACTTTGAAGACTTGAAATGGCCATATGTCATTCCAACAGGTGGGCGTGCTTACCCCACTTGTTGTGTACGTTGCCTCCGCCCCCCCCAAGGTGCACAGCGAGTTTGAAGCAAATTGGTGAATTTTTCATTTTAAATAATCACTAGGTTAAGGGGCGCGTGTGTGTGTGTGTGTGTGTGTGTGTGTGGAGCTTGTCCCAATGGAATCTGTAAAAGACCTTAAATGAGAGGGGGATCTAAAACGGCCAACTTAAAAGTGAATCCAGTTTTATTAGTAAAAGCCGTGCATGGTAGTGTAAGTGCAGTTAAAACACAAGTGCAATGATACAAATATAAATAATTAAAACATTCTCCCCAGTAATATGAATTTTTAAAAAGTAAAGGGAGTGCTAAAATTAACTAATAATAATAAAATAAAGGAAGGCACACCGGGTTAGTAAAATCATATATAATGAACTGGATGTCACTGAAAACAGAAACCATTAAAATCGAGGTCGGGAAGTTTAAAAGATTCCAAAGGGTAGCCGTTTTTTATTAAAAGGGTGGCAGGGAGGTGAAGAGTTCCTCCCTGCGGGCGGTTTCCCGGCCTCCAGGTAATAAAATAATTTAAAATATAAATAAACAAATAAAAGCGTCCCTCCTCATGTGGCTTTGATAATTTTCAGATAAAAACATACACATAAATACATTTAAAATTATAAAACATGTAAGAAGTAATAAAAACATAAATATGAACACCATTAAGATAAATAAGATAGTGCTGAAAACATGCGATAAAAATGTAGCACACCAATAAAAAAAGTCCAGATGAGGAGGATCTATAAATAATTAATAAATATATAAATATAAGTGCTAAAATACGTGGAGGGCGGATTAAAACAGGCTGACACACCCGCAGAGAAGGGAACCCAAATCACCCACCTGCAGGGGAGAGACCCGGGGGGGGGGGATCACACAGGTTAAAACATGTTAAGTGGTGGGAGGCGGACCCATCAATTATATTTTTCATTTAGTCCGCCCGGGTCAATGGTGGCCAGGCGATGGATCCACCTCCGCTCCGCCGCTCGCCTCTGGCCCGTGCTCCAGCCGCTGCTGCTCTCCAGGCCCATTGACTGCACACTCTGGAGACCATGGAGTTTAAAATGGTTGTATAAAACGCTCGTGCCGTCCCCGTCTCTAATTCGATATTGATGTTGTTTAATTCTGAGGCTGATCTCGTTGCGCGTTTCCCCCACATAGAGTCTCTGGCAGGCCTTGCACCTAATTGCATGAATAGCGTTTTTTGTGTTAGGTGTCAAGGCCTGCCGTACATTGGGTTAGGGTTAGGGTTAGGGTTAGGTTTTGTAGGGGTAGGGTTTAGGATTCTCGGTTGAGAATAGGGTGCACGGGCCTGAGGATCTGTGGATGGGTGTATGCAAATGTTTATTCGACATAGGGTCAAATAAGGTTTTTTAAGGAGTTTGGACTAAATGCTGGAAAATGTGTATGTTGTTTATAGGTAGAGGGGATCATGGGGGTTTGGTTTTCTAGATAGTCAGCCGAAATCAAGGATTCTGATTCCCACTCAGATTCATTACTGGAGCCAGACCTAGGTTCCGGGGGTGAGCTGGTCCCGGTAGGGGGAAGCAAAGGGGGAACCAGGGGATAGCTTGTATGCTTATGACTGTTTGGTTGAGGGGATCCTGGGGGAATGTCATTTCGACAGCCATGATTTTGTGGCGTGCTGAGTCCCGGAGAGGGCCCGCCGGGCAACGGGAGCCCAACAGAGGAATCCAGGGAGGGGTCAGATTGGGTTTGTGAGTGGTTCAGAGTGACCATTTTAGTCCCTTTCATCATGGACCCTCCCGGATTTTGGGTTTGGTCTGAGGGGACCCGCTGACCGGCCGAGCCCGACCGGAGACCAGCATCGCCTGTAGAGGGGAGACACAGAGGAGAGGTGATGTGATGAAAGTATTTGGGGGAGAGGTGTGTCCTACCAGTCAGCTGGGGAGGGGGGGATGGGAATGGAGGGGAGGGGAGGGAAAGCTCCGGGGTGGCAGCAGTCAGGGGGAAGGGCCTAGGTTTAGGGTTGGGGAGGAGGGGAGGCCTCCAAAGGAACTGTTGGGGAGACCTGGGTGTCTTGAGTTTAGGACGGTGGAGAGATGAGGGAGGGGAAGGGGGGAGGAAACTCCTGGATGGGAGTGCTGGGGGAGGGGGGGCCCTTAGGTTTAGGGCTGGGAGAAAGGGGAGGGCTCCAGAAGGACTGTGGAGGAGACCCGGGTCCCTTAGGTTTAGGATAGGGGGGAGGGGAAGGCTCTCTGTCGTAGTTGAGAGGCCTGGAGGGGTTTGGGGTTGAGGGCTGGGTTGGAGTAGGCACCCTGAGTAGGGTGGGGTGACTTATGGTCAGGGTAGGGGGTGAGGTTGTAGTAGGTGCCCCGGGTGGGGTGGGGGGTCCTAGGGTATGGGGAAGGGATGGGGAGGTGGGGGTGGGAAGAGGGGTTTAAAGAGGTGTGTACAGTGGTTAATGTTAGGGTGGTCAGTCTGGGTCCGTACCGCTTTCTCGTCCACCCTGTGGCAATCTGGAAGGCTAAGGGGTTGAAGGGGGAGGATGTGGGTGTATGTAATGTGTTTGAGTAATGTTGTTGTAAAATGAGCATGTTCGTGTGCATCCAGTTTATTGTGTTTGCATGTATCTGTGTATGTGTGTATTCAGTGGGGGTGGATGGTTTAATAAAAGCAGAGAGTCTGGTGACTTGCCTCAGCATACCTGGGGGGAATGTGTGTGTGGAAATGGCTTGGTCTGTAGTGAACTTATGGTGAGTGGCCTGAATGAGTGTGAGGTAATATTTAGTAGTTTTTCTGGTGGCTGCGTCTAATGGTGTGTAGGGTGTTTGTGTGTGGCTGGGATATGAGTCAGTGTGTGTGGGCTGTGCATGCTCTCCACCTCCACTCAACCGTACGTACTTAGCTCTGGGTCTGAACATCTCAAAATGTTGTGTGGGCTCTCACCTTGAATGGTTGCCGTGGGGCCTGCTGCAGAAGTCTTTGTTTGTTTTCTTTTGTGCAGGTCCGAGTGGGATAGTTATATATCTCTCCTCTTGGTTCCAGGTGGTGGAGAGGAAGTGTCCGTTTGGTTCAAGACAGATAAAGTGCTTCCAAAAATGGGACAGAGCCCAACCCAACAGTTAAAAGTTCAAACTTTATTTTAGCACAAATTAGGAAGGTTTTTTAAAAAAAAAGGCTTGCATTTAAAAGCACTTGGTAAATTTAAAAACAGAGTACCGTTCCGTGGAGGTGAGTGAAGAGGCTCCTCGACGTTTCGATACGGTGTACCTTCTTCAGGAGGAAAGTGGAGAGCAGCACAGCTGTGGAGGCTTATAAGAAATCAAGAGGCTAGAGTAGGCCTATGACAGAGAGGTAAATAGTATCAGGTGATTGGGCGGGGGGTAGGGCCCATGTTCTGGGCGGGAAAACGGTATGTCATGATCTGATTGGATCTGGCCGGGGATAAGTAGGACTGGGTAGAGGAAAAGAAAGGGGGTAAGTCAGTAAGGGAGTTTGTAAGCTCCTGACTAGGAAGGATGGCTGAAGGGATATGCCACCGCCCCCACACCTGGGAGACCTGGGTTCGAATCCGGCTGGGGACACAACCAACTTTATAATGTCTGGCTCAGAATGTTGGTGAAATCATGATGGGAAACGACTGTATATTTACCGTGGTAGTGTTATATATGATATGTATGTGGAAAGTTTGAGTGGGACAATGTACTTCATGTAAGTTAAATAGTGTAGGGTGTACTTTCTGTGGTGTGTGTGGTGTAAGTCAATCCAGATCAGCGGCACTGGCAGGGTTAGGTTTTGTGTAGGGGTAGGGTTTAGGATTCTCGGTTAGGGTTAGGGGTTAGGGTTAGGTTTTGTGTAGGGGTAGGGTTAGGGTTAGGGGTTAGGTTTTGTGTAGGGTTTAGGATTCTCGGTTGAGAATAGGTGCACGGGCCTGAGGATCTGTGGATGGGTGTATGCAAATGTTTATTCGACATAGGGTCAAATAAGGTTTTTTAAGGAGTTTGGACTAATGCTGGAAAATGTGTATGTTGTTTATAGGTAGAGGGGATCATGGGGGTTTGGTTTTCTAGATAGTCAGCCGAAATCAAGGATTCTGATTCCCACTCAGATTCAATATTGGAGCCAGACCTAGGTTCCGGGGGTGAGCTGGTCCCGGTAGGGGGAAGCAAAGGGGGAACCAGGGGATAGCTTGTATGCTTATGACTGTTTGGTTGAGGGGATCCTGGGGGAATGTCATTTCGACAGCCATGATTTTGTGGCGTGCTGAGTCCCGGAGAGGGCCCGCCGGGCAACGGGAGCCCAACAGAGGAATCCAGGGAGGGGTCAGATTGGGTTTGTGAGTGGTTCAGAGTGACCATTTTAGTCCCTTTCATCATGGACCCTCCCGGATTTTGGGTTTGGTCTGAGGGGACCCGCTGACCGGCCGAGCCCGACCGGAGACCAGCATCGCCTGTAGAGGGGAGACACAGAGGAGAGGTGATGTTATGAAAGTATTTCCTACCTGTCAGCTGGGGAGGGGGGGATGGGAATGGAGGGGAGGGGAGGGAAAGCTCCGGGGTGGCAGCAGTCAGGGGGAAGGGCCTAGGTTTAGGGTTGGGGAGGAGGGGAGGCCTCCAAAGGAACTGTTGGGGAGACCTGGGTGTCTTGAGTTTAGGACGGTGGAGAGATGAGGGAGGGGGTGGAGAGGGGAAGGGGGGGAGGAAACTCCTGGATGGGAGTGCTGGGGGAGGGGGGGGCCCTTAGGTTTAGGGCTGGGAGAAAGGGGAGGGCTCCAGAAGGACTGTGGAGGAGACCCGGGTCCCTTAGGTTTAGGATAGGGGGGAGGGGAAGGCTCTCTCAGTCGTAGTTGAGAGGCCTGGAGGGGTTTGGGGTTGAGGGCTGGGTTGGAGTAGGCACCCTGAGTAGGGTGGGGTGACTTATGGTCAGGGTAGGGGGTGAGGTTGTAGTAGGTGCCCCGGATGGGGTGGGGGGGTCCTAGGGTATGGGGAAGGGATGGGGAGGTGGGGGTGGGAAGAGGGGTTTAAAGAGGTGTGTACAGTGGTTAATGTTAGGGTGGTCAGTCTGGGTCCGTACCGCTTTCTCGCCCACCCTGTGGCAATCTGGAAGGCTAAGGGGTTGACGGGGGAGGATGTGGGTGTATGTAATGTGTTTGAGTAATGTTGTTGTAAAATGAGCATGTTCGTGTGCATCCAGTTTATTGTGTTTGCATGTATCTGTGTATGTGTGTATTCAGTGGGGGTGGATGGTTTAATAAAAGCAGAGAGTCTGGTGACTTGCCTCAGCATACCTGGGGTTAGGGTTAGGGTTAGGGTTAGGTTTTGTGTAGGGGTAGGGTTTAGGATTCTCGGTTGAGAATGGGTGCACGGGCCTGAGGATCTGTGGATGGGTGTATGCAAATGTTTATTCGACATAGGGTCAAATAAGGTTTTTTAAGGAGTTTGGACAAATGCTGGAAAATGTGTATGTTGTTTATAGGTAGAGGGGATCATGGGGGTTTGGTTTTCTAGATAGTCAGCCGAAATCAAGGATTCTGATTCCCACTCAGATTCATTACTGGAGCCAGACCTAGGTTCCGGGGGTGAGCTGGTCCTGGTAGGGGGAAGCACAGGGGGAACCAGGGGATAGCTTGTATGCTTATGACTGTTTGGTTGAGGGGATCCTGGGGGAATGTCATTTCGACAGCCATGATTTTGTGGCGTGCTGAGTCCCGGAGAGGGCCCGCCGGGCAACGGGAGCCCAACAGAGGAATCCAGGGAGGGGTCAGATTGGGTTTTTGGGTGGTTCAGAGTGACCATTTTAGTCCCTTTCATCATGGACCCTCCCGGATTTTGGGTTTGGTCTGAGGGGACCCGCTGACCGGCCGAGCCCGACCGGAGACCAGCATCGCCTGTAGAGGGGAGACACAGAGGAGAGGTGATGTTATGAAAGTATTTCCTACCAGTCAGCTGGGGAGGGGGGGATGGGAATGGAGGGGAGGGGAGGGAAAGCTCCGGGGTGGCAGCAGTCAGGGGGAAGGGCCTAGGTTTGGGGTTGGGGAGGAGGGGAGGCCTCCAAAGGAACTGTTGGGGAGACCTGGATGTCTTGAGTTTAGGACGGTGGAGAGATGAGGGAGGGGGTGGAGAGGGGAAGGGGGGAGGAGGAAACTCCTGGATGGGAGTGCTGGGGGAGGGGGGGCCCTTAGGTTTAGGGCTGGGAGAAAGGGGAGGGCTCCAGAAGGACTGTGGAGGAGACCCGGGTCCCTTAGGTTTAGGATAGGGGGGAGGGGAAGGCTCTCTCAGTCGTAGTTGAGAGGCCTGGAGGGGTTTGGGGTTGAGGGCTGGGTTGGAGTAGGCACCCTGAGTAGGGTGGGGGTTAGGGTTAGGGTTAGGGTTAGGTTAGGGTTAGGGTTAGGGTTAGGTTAAGGGGCTATTTACCACCACCCGTGTAGTTTACAATGTGTATATCTGGGGCTACGAGGTGGGCAACTGTACGGGACCTGCTCTGGGTGATAGCTTAGGCCCACGGCTATAATCTGTGAGACATTTGGGCCCAGCGGCGGTCTTCCCTGTTACTGAAATTGGAGTTTTAAAACTTCAAACGGCCATAAGTCGTTCCAGCGGGTGGGCAACTGTAGCCCACTTTGTGTGTGCGTTGTACCCGGCCCCTCGCAGGTGCCCACCGAGTTTGAGGCAAATTAGAGCATTTTTCATTTTTCAGTTAAAGCGGCCTTTACATTTGTGCACAAGTGGAATAAATACTCTCTGTTTCCCTCAAGAGGGCGCCAAATCTTTCCCCCAAAGAACAACTGGTTAGAAAATAAATACACTACAGAGTGTTTGAATGCGCAGGCCTACATTAACAGGTTTATGGCATCACTGCCTCCTCTAAGACACGAGTGATCTGATCTCGTTCAGATTCCGCTATTGTTGCGTACAATAGCACATTCTGAACAACCCCTGGGTTAAGGTTGACACACACACACACACACACACACACACACACACACACACACACACACACACACACACACACACACACACACACACACACACACACACACACACACACACACACACACACACACACACACACACACACACACACACACACACACATACACACATGAATATGTTTACAGGGATGCAGAATCGCAAATATATCCACTTTGGAGTGGCTTTAGGGGACACACAACATATCAAATCATATCTACAAATCGAGCCGAAGCTAACAAGAATAGTCTCGACTGCTTAGCATGCGGGGAAACGGGTGTGTTGAGATAAAAACCTTAACGGAAGGTTTTTTCCTGTTTTAAGACGTGACCTTTGACATTAGGTAAAACAGAGGGGTCAAACGACATGTACTCTTCGAAGCGATTCCAACGAGACGAAGACTTTGACCATTGGAGCTTTGTTACATTTTAAGCCGTAACCTTTGACATGTAGTCGCACCAGAGGCATCCATAACCCTAACCAGACAGCATTTTGTGAGAAAGTTTGACATTTTATTGAAAAAAGTTCTGGGTGGGTTACAGTTTACATACTTCAGATTCCTGATCTGGGCCTTATTTAGAGGACCCCTGTGAAAAGATTAGCTCTTTAGCCCTTTTCAAAGTACTTTAAACACTCACGGAGCACTGCGGCTGCTCAAAAGGCCTAAACGGAAGGTTTTGTTACATTTTAAGCCGTAACCTTTGACATTTAGTTGCACCAGAGGCATCAATCTGCATGTACTCTTCGACGCGATTCCAACTAGACCAAGCTCAAAGCCGTCGGACGTTCCTATGCGCCGGGAGATTCGCATGTCATCTCTGGGGTTATGGTTAGGGTAAGACCTTGGGGTAAAGAGTTTGGGCAGTATTTATGAGAGACCTAATCATTTCAAAGGGCCCATGTCATGCTTTACCAGTTATTACACGTCCCCTTGTGTGTTATGAAGTTGTGTATGCATGTAAACGGTCTGCAGAGTCAAAAACCCTCAAAGTACACCCTGTAGGGAATACAACTCCAACACAGAAAATAGCTCCCTAAGTATTGTAGCAGTGGCCACACACACCCCACACACACACACACACACAGACGAATATTCTTTGACTTTGATGTCCGGCGTCGTTCAGATTCCGCTATAGTTGCGTACAATAGCATATTCTGAACAACCCCTGGGTTAAGATTGGTACACCCCCCCACACACACAGGGATGCAGCATCGCAAATATATCCACTTTGGAGTGGCTTTAGGGGACACACGACATATCGAATCATATCTACAAATCGAGCCGAAGCTAACAAGTATAGTCTCGACAGCCTAGCATGCGGGGAATGGGGAGAGACAATCGTAATTGGACTTTGAAGACTTGAAATGGCCATAAGTCGTTCCAACAGGTGGGCGTGCTTACCTCACTTGGTGTGTGAGTTGCCTCCGCCCCCCCCAAGGTGCACAGCGAGTTTGAAGCAAATTGGTGAATTTTTCATTTTCAATCTTCACTAGGTTAAGGGGCTATTTACCACCACCCGTGTAGTTTACAATGTGTATATCTGGGGCTACGAGGTGGGCAACTGTACGGGACCTGCTCTGGGTGATAGCTTAGGCCCACGGCTATAATCTGTGAGACATTTGGGCCCAGCGGCGGTCTTCCCTGTTACTGAAATTGGAGTTTTAAAACTTCAAACGGCCATAAGTCGTTCCAGCGGGTGGGCAACTGTAGCCCACTTTGTGTGTGCGTTGTACCCGGCCCCTCGCAGGTGCCCACCGAGTTTGAGGCAAATTAGAGCATTTTTCATTTTTCAGTTAAAGCGGCCTTTACATTTGTGCACAAGTGGAATAAATACTCTCTGTTTCCCTCAAGAGGGCGCCAAATCTTTCCCCCAAAGAACAACTGGTTAGAAAATAAATACACTACAGAGTGTTTGAATGCGCAGGCCTACATTAACAGGTTTAGGGTTAGGGTTAGGGTTAGGGTTAGGTTTGAGTTAGAGGTAGGGTTATGTAATCCGGTGTGGGACTAGGTTGCACTGGCCTAGGGGTCTGTGGATGGGTGTTGTGAGGGTGTCTGTCTGTTGGTGTTGGGGTCCATGGGCCAAGGAGGATGAGTGGGTCAGATCATCCCTGGGACTGGTGGGCAGAGGAGAGGGAGGATCCAGAGGAGATTTGTCTTAGGCGTCGTTGAGTCCCCTGGGTGTGGTTGTCCCTAGTTTCTGGATCCATGATGTTTCCGCCCTCTTCCTCTGCCCGATGGTCCACCGGTCATTGGTTTCCAGGCCTGAGATGAGTAGTTGATCTGACGAGTGTAGTTGGAAGTGGGTGACCAGGGGGGTTGGGAGTCGACCTTCCCCAATGTTATATAAATGCTGTTTGAGACGGATGAGTATGGTATGTTTGGTTTCTCCTATGTAGTGTTTTTTACAGGTGTTGCATGTGATGATGTAGACTATGTTGCTGTTATTAAGAGAGAATGAACCAAGGGCAGG
>NW_027262883.1:0-21334 GCF_902827115.2 Pseudochaenichthys georgianus | reverse complement strand
AACAAAATATAAAGCAGGATATTATATATACTTAATTGTGCCGGGAATGGATTGTTAAATAATAGATATATAAATGTGGAATGTACAGCGGGAGCTTGAGTCACTGCTCGTCGAGCTGCCATCTTCGTGAACCCTGAAATGTTGAGAGCCCAAAGTTAATGTCAATGGCCGATTTGGACAATGCTGGCGTGGTGTTGGCGGTTAATGAGGACGCTCAATGCGTTTCTGACATGTTGAGGATCAAACATGGCAGTTTCAACCAGGAAGTGGCACGTTTCCATGTGATGGGGACCCTTACTATACAACAACAACATCAAACAAATCATTTTAGACTTATGTGCTGATAGAAATGTGAAAACAATGATAGAAATGTTGTGCGAAAGAAAACATGGTTCCCTTTCATCACTAGCCCGTGTGAGCGGACAGAACACACGTGGCGCAGTAAGGACACTCGGAAACAGAGCGACGAGTTCGGCAGTGAAAACATTTCTCACAGGTTCCGCCCTTACACGAAAACACCGACATTCGCTTGTGGCAAACGGGCCTTTTCCACATCGATGTCGGAGCGCAGCGATACCACGCTCTGTACACGTGGAAGGGGTTTCGTTCCCAGCCCGAAATGTCTTCAGAATCAGAATCCCTTCATTCGTCCGTATTTAATAAACGGAACGAGTGGAGCACGGGTAAAGCAGGGCGAGGGCAGCCAGGTGGAGGTCGTAGTAGACCCTTTGCACACCACACTATTACGGTGCGTTGAAGACGGGCTTCTCTTGTTTAGAGAACATCGCTCACCTGGCGGAGAGCGCGCTGCGTTTCCTGGAGCTGGTTCAGGAGAACAACGTGAACACGGAGCACGAGCAGAGCGGAGAGGACGCCGAGGAAGCTCTGCACTCCAACGAGAACTACGACTCAGGTACTCTCACACACACTCACACACACTCACACACACACACACACACACACACACACACACACACACACACACACACACACACACACACACACACACACACACACACACACACACACACAGACACAGACACAGACACACACACACACACACACACACACACACAGACATGCACACACACACACACACACACACACACACACACACACACACTCACACACACTGGGGCAGTGGTGGCGAAGTCCATAGGGACTTGGCTTGGCAACTGGAAGGTCACCAGTTCAAGTCCCGGCAAGACCAAGTGCTACCGAGGTGTCCCTGAGCAAGGGACCGTTCCCTACACTGCTCCCCGGGCGCCGTTCATAATGGCAGCACACTGCTCCTAACACTAGGATGGGTCGAATGCAGGGAAACAATTATAAAGTATATCAAAATAAAATCACACACTCACGCACACACACACACACACACACACACACACACACACACACACACACACAACTAAGATCTAGACGTAATTCCTTCATACGAGTCGCACACAGTTAGCTTCCAGCGGGTCTTTGCATTGACTCTCCTGTGTGTGTGTGTGTGTGTGTGTGTGTGTGTGTGTGTGTGTGTGTGTGTGTGTGTGTGTGTGTGTGTGTGTGTGTGCAGAGCTGCAGGCGCTGCACGAGATGGTCCAGCAGAAGGTGGTGACGCTGCTCAGCGACTCGGAGAACATCGTGAAACAGTCTCTGATGGAGAACGGCATCACGAGGCTCTGCGTGTTCTTCGGCCGGCAGAAAGCCAACGACGTGCTGCTGTCCCACATGATCACCTTCCTCAACGACAAGAACGACTGGCACCTCAGGGGGGCCTTCTTCGACAGCATCGTGGGTAAGGGCCACACCGCTTTATTCATACAGCGCTTTTCATAGGTCAGGTTAATAGACACTCCCCCCTCTCCCCCCCCCCTGCAGGCGTAGCGGCGTACGTGGGCTGGCAGAGCTCGTCCATCCTGAAGCCTCTGCTGCAGCAGGGCCTCAGCGACACCGAGGAGTTCGTCATCTACAAAGCTCTCAACTCGCTCACCTGCATGTGTCAGCTGGGGCTGCTGCAGAAACCCCACATCTACGAGTTCGTCAGCGACATCGGTGAGAGGGAGCGGGGGAAGAGGGAATACTCAGATCAGAGGGGGCGCTAGACTTTTCCGCTGCCCATCATTTTGACGGGCAGGATCGTAACATTTCCGTCAAAATCCAGTATTACCCGTCGGTCTTTCCACAAGTCTGACGGTGGGGGGGGGGAGAGCACGCTCGTGAACTGTCAACGGGGGGGTGGGGGGGTGTCAGCCCACTGTGTTAGGAAATAATTCTGTCTTTACTTCTAAATATTTAACCTATTCTGTGTGTTGACATTTACGACCATCCCTGCTTCTTATCTCCCGTATGGAATGTGATAATGGAGTCGTATGTTGATACTACCGGGTTTTATGGCCTGGCGGGCACAGGGGGGGGTTTACGACTGTGAGAACGCGGATGTCAGAGACATCTCCATTGTTCCCAGGTGTTCACGTACCTTCCCCCAATATGTGGGTTGACTCCCTGTAAACTAGTTAAAGGGTCTACCAAGATGCGAGGCTGATCAGATTTGACATGGCAACCCACCCGTGCAGTCAGAACCTTTGACTGTGTGACTTGTGATGTGACTTTCTCCGGCCGATGCTTGTATTAAAGATCCGTGTTTGACATCAAAGCTCCAACTCTCCTCGTGTCTCTCTGAGTCCTGACTCTCCATTGCTGCAGAAGTTTGAAAATGACGGACGGTAAAAGTAGAAGTACCAGAGTGTAGGAATACTCTGTCACAGTAGTGATTGTGCAGATTCCAGAATACTATATAAGATATGTTTTGATTGAATACCCCCCGTACCCCCTCCTTCCCTCCGTGCTGCTGCAGCTCCCTTCCTGTGCCACCCCAACCTGTGGATCCGCTACGGGGCGGTGGGCTTCATCACGGTCATCGCTCAGCACCTGAACGTGGCCGACGTCTACTGCAAGCTGATGCCTCACCTCAACCCCTTCATCACGCAGCCCATCATCCAGGTCAGACCCTCCTCTTCCTCAGCACCTGCCCAATCACCTGCTGAATAAGATCACTTTATTGATCCCGATTTGGGACATTTTTGCGTTGCAGCAGCATAAAAAGACAGGGAAGTTCAAGTGCTTGAAAGTGTTTCAAAGTTGCTTGAAAGTGTTTCAAAGTTGCTTGAAAGTGTTTAAAAGGAGCTTGAAAGTGTTTAAATTTAAATGACTGTTTCGATGTGTTCCAGTCAGGCTTTCGTCCAAACAACAGCACTGAGACTGCTCTTGTAAAGGTCTTTAATGACATCCACTTAAACACAGACAGTGGCAGAACTTCAGTGTTAGTATCATTAGATCTCAGTGCTGCGTTTGACGCTGTTGACCACAGCATATTACTAGACCGACTGGAAAACTGGGTGGGACTTTCGGAAACAGTTCTAAATTGGTTTGAATCCTACTTAAAGGACAGAAACAACTTTGTTTCTATAGGTAAATACACATCTGAGTTGACAAATATGACATGTGGGGTTCCTCAAGGCTCCATTTTGGGGCCTCTTCTCTTTAACGTCTACATGCTACCACTGGCTCAGATAATGAAGAACAACAAAATAAGTTACCATAGCTATGCAGATGACACACACATTTACATAACAATTTCACCAGGAGACTATGCTCCAATTCAAACACTGAGTAAGTGCATTGAACAAATCAATGACTGGATGTGTCAGAACTTTCTCCAATTAAACAAAGATAAAACTGAGGTAATGGTTTTTGGAGCCAAGGCAGAACGTTTAAAAGTTAGCACTGAGCTTCAGTCTGCAATGTTCAAACCAACAGATAGAGCCAGAAATCTAGGTGTAGTCATGGACTCTGACCTGAGCTTCAACAGTCACATTAAAACAGTTACTAAATAAGCTTACTATCACCTAAAGAACATATCTAGGATTAAAAGACTAATGTCACAGCAGGATTTGGAGACACTTGTCCCGTTATCTTCAGTAGACTCGACTACTGCAACGGTGTCTTCACAGGTCTCACTAAAACATCTATTAGGAAGCTGCAGCTGATTCAGAACACCGCTGCTCGAGTCCTCACTGACACTAAGAAAGTGGACCACATCACTCCAGCTCTGAAGTCTTTACACTGGCTTCCTGTGTGTCAAAGAATAGATTTCTAAATACTGCTGCTGGTTTATAAAGCACTGAATGGTTTAGGCCCAAAATACATTTCTGACCTCCTGCTAAATGATGAACCATCCAGATCTCTCAGGTCTTCAGGGACTGGTCAGCTTTCTGTCCCCAGAGTCAGAACTAAACATGGAGAAGCAGCGTTCAGTTATTATGCTCCAAACATCTGGAACAAGCTCCCAGAAACCTGCAGGTCCGCTGCAACTCTGACTACTTTCAAATCCAGCAAGAAGACTTTTCTTTTTGTCGCTGCTTTTAATTGAACTATTCATATCTTAGACTGCACTGTAACTTTTATCCATGTACTTTTCCTTTTAATGTTTATTTTATTAGCTTTTCTTTTTAATGACTGATTTTAAATGCCATTTTCTTAATGTCTTTTGTTTTTTTTGTTTTTTTTGTAAAGCACTTTGAATTGCCTTGTGTTGAAAAGTGCTATATAAATAAACTTGCCTTGCCTTTAAAAGGAGCTTGAGTGTTTTAAAGGAGCTTGAATGCCCTCAGATCGATAAGGAGCTGGTGCTGCTGAGCGTGCTGAAGGAGCCGGTCAGTCGCTCCATCTTCGACTACGCCCTGCGATCCAAAGACATCGCCAGCCTCTTCCGCCACCTGCTGCTGAGACAGAAGAAACGAGCCGGATCCATCCCAGAATGCCCGGCGGCAGAGGACCCCGCCATCGCTCAGATGCTGAAGAAGCTGCTCTCACAGGTGGGTCCGGAGAACACGTAACCCAGTTTAGAAACAATCAAACCAACTTTATTTGTATCGCCCAGTTTCACAAATCACGCTTGTCTCGGTGGCTTTACCGAAGAACAGCATGGTTTCTGAGGGAGTTCCAGCAACACGAGAAGACGAGATGAATACAATACAAATAGAAATAAAATAACATGCAACAAAAGACGATACAGATACTTAAGACTTCCAAATGAATTACCATCAAATCAAATCAAACGAATGCCAGCTGTAACTGAAGGCTTTGTTGAAAATGTAGGTCTTCAACGCACTCTGAACCGTTCGTACGTTCTGATTGAAACAGGAAGTTGGGTCCAGAGAAAGGGAACGCTCTGACTCCTGATCTAAGTTTAGCAAATGGCTAAACAACGGCCTGGCTGAATTGGATGGTTCTGGAGGTTATTGAGGACGCTGAATCCATTTCTGACATTTTCAGGATCAACAATTGCAGTTGAAACCAGAAAGTGGCCATTTCTGCTCTCTGTGGACTGACTTCTGGTCGATTCTAAAGCTTTAAAGGACTCCAACCCGCCATGTTTGACCTCCAGAACCTGCAAAACGTTCAGTACTCAGACTCAAATACCGGCTACCCATTGGTTGAGGGGAGGATGTGGCTCAGCGCGTAAATCATTGGATCCAGGGGGCACTGGTTCAAATCCCAAGACACTTAATTAACATTCACTCAGCTCCGCATAACTGTGATCTAACTCGAACCACAGGTCTCATCCTGCTGTTTAACACACACACACACACACACACACACACACACACACACACACACACACACACACACACACACACACACACACACACACACACACACACACACACACACACACACACACACACAGCAGTTTTTAATCAGACTGTGTGTGTGTGTGTGTGTGTGTGTGTGTGTGTGTGTGTGTGTGTGTGTGTGTGTGTGTGTGTGTGTGTGTGTGTGTGTGTGTGTGTGTGTGTGTGTGTGTGTGTGTGTGTGTGTGTGTGTGTGTGTGTGTGTGTGTGTGTGTGTGTGTGTGTGTGTGTGTGTGTGTGCTGCACAGAGAAGCAGCTGGATGGTTTTAAATACTTCCTCAGAAGGAACACACACTGTCTTCCGCCGTGTGTTCGACATCAGGAACACGCTGGCTTTGAAAACTGAATCAAACGTAAAAGCTCCATCTGGAAAATACATTCAGTGTCAGGGAAATTAGTTATTTTAAAGTTCTGAGGGAAAACCACAAGCATGCTTCACACATGCGCTCTCTTCACAAATCATCACGCAGTCGCTCCGTTTCACTTGGATTACAAATGGATACAATATGCATATTAATATCGGTTAAAGTCAAATGTCCAATACAAGTTTTTTAAACACAAATATTTGAATACATAAAAGGAGTTGAAGGAAATTGTCTATTAAAATAAAAAACTAATTTAAAAAAGTGTATATTAATATAAAAAGTAAAATATCCAATAAAAGGTTAAAAAAAAAAATTATATATATTATTAATATAAACATAATAAAATAAAAATGTTTAATAAAAGAAAGAAAATGGCATTTAAATAACTAAATGGCAAGATGCAGACAGATGGATGTTTATGGAGGCCCGGCCGAAGCCTGGACGCAAAGGTGTTATTATTTTATTCACAATTAGAATCATGCAATAATCCCTCGTGCAATTCACGCTGTATTGTACTTTTCTATCTGTAAACGGTACCGGCTGCTTCTATATTTGTAAACCGTTTGGTTTTTACATAACGCGTGCTTTCTATATTTTATATAAGTCTCTACGGTTGTTGTGATATCTTGTTTTAACAGTTACCATATTTGTTTGTTTACCTCGTGTGAATCTGTGCTGTAGTTCACGCTCACCCGGCTGTTGCCATGGGGATAAGTGAAGGTGCTTCTTGTCTCAAATGTCCCCGTTGAGACAAAGTGGTCCTGATCACATCTCGTCCTCCGGCCCCTCTGATTTATAATACATAAGACTAGGGATGGGTCCCGGGCCCCGGGGCGGAGTTATTAAAGACCGTGCTGCCGTTAAGCTCCAACGTTATCAGTACTGGAGACATTTAAAAAATATACGTCGTGTATTATTGCAAACAAACATTATATCTCGATTTTAGTTTCGCCAACTCCGTTTCTAACATGCAAAACGACTGCAAAATGCTTCTATGATGTATTTTCGATCTTTCCAATCCAGACGAGATCTCTCTCCCGTCTGTGTGCGAGGGGGCGCGGCGGTTTACACACACGGCTGCTACATGCAGCCGTGTGTGTAAACCGCAACACACACACGGCGGAGATGGCGGAGAGAACGCGCTCCGAGGTGGTTAAACTTTACCCGTCTCGATGCTCGATACCTAAAGTGCAATAAGAGTTTAGCATGTGAGGGCGGTAACACGAGCAATGTGTCTTAACATGTATTAAAAGTGCTCCACGTCCAGACGGAGGAATGCACCGGCTGTCTCTCTAGCAGCTCTGCAGCCCCGTCCACGAGCAACGTTTCCACGTCATGTCCTTAATCTTCCTCCAGAACAACTGTTGGCAGCCCACCTGTCAGCCCCACCCGGGTTGCTCTGTGTGCTTTTGCAGTAAATATTTGTTTTTGGTTTGTTTACTAAACAAATTGTAAATAATGTGAACTTAAGTTCTGTAAGTTCACATTATTTACAATATTTGTTTAGTTAATTTACTTTTTTCTCAAAAGAACCGATAAGAGTACCGTTTAAGGACCGGATCGATACAAGTAGTAGTACCGTTAAAACCCTAACGTGCCCACGCCGACATAAGACATGAGGTGGAACTCCGCTTGGGGAAAGGCAGGCGTTCATAGCAGCGACAGGTTCAGAGTGAAACGCAGGGTCCACAGAGATCAAGCACGATGATACAGCGAAGACAAAGGGACTATTGTTTAGTTGATGTGGTTATCGTGTCGGGGACAGTCCCCATTGACCACCTGTCACATGGAGCAGCTTGAGCCAACATGGCTGATTTCCAGCTGTTGTCCAGGTGATAAAAGAAACCTTTACAATCACAATGCATCAGGATATCACCGTAAAGACGTTAGATATATTTACATAAATATTCCAATTACTGTATATAGACTATTATATTCTGTTTCTATTATATTCAAGAGAGAAAGAAAATATAGGTGAATGTTCTGGATGCCCAGGTGAATGTTCTGGATGCCCAGGTGAATGTTCTGGATGCCCAGGTGAATGTTCTGGATGCCCAGGTGAATGTTCTGGGCGCCCAGGTGAATGTTCTGGATGCGTAGGTGAATGTTCTGGATGCGTAGGTGAATGTTCTGGGTGCCCAGGTGAATGTTCTGGATGCGTAGGTGAATGTTCTGGATGCGTAGGTGAATGTTCTGGGTGCCCGGGTGAATGTTCTGGATGCCCAGGTGAATGTTCTGGATGCCCAGGTGAATGTTCTGGAGGCCCAGGTGAATGTTCTGGAGGCCCAGGTGAATGTTCTGGAGGCCCAGGTGAATGTTCTGGGTGCCCAGGTGAATGTTCTGGAGGCCCAGGTGAATGTTCTGGAGGCCCAGGTGAATGTTCTGGGTGCCCAGGTGAATGTTCTGGAGGCCCAGGTGAATGTTCTGGAGGCCCAGGTGAATGTTCTGGATGCCCAGGTGAATGTTCTGGAGGCCCAGGTGAATGTTCTGGATGCCCAGGTGAATGTTCTGGATGCCCAGGTGAATGTTCTGGGTGCCCAGGTGAATGTTCTGGAGGCCCAGGTGTGCATCAGAGGAGAGTAAGGGTTGTTTGTGTTTTGCGTGCAGGGGATGACGGAGCCGGAGGAAGACAAGCTGCTGGCGCTCAAAGACTTCATGTTGAAGTCCAACAAGGCCAAAGCCAACATGGGGGACCCCGGCCCGGCGGGGGAGGGGCTCAGCGGGGTCATCGACCTGCTGACCCTGGGGATCACCGGCCGGCAGGTGGACCTGGTGAAGCCCAGAGCCGAGCCCGACGACAAGAGAGGTGACAGAAACATGACGGAGCAGTAAATCGTTAGTTGTGGGAATACCCTAAAAGTACATCATTTTCATTTCTATCAAAAAACCAAATGAATACATTCATAAAGACTAATAAATAAATGCATGATTTGAATAAATACATACATTACAAATATAATAAATAATATTAAAGTAAAGAAACAGATATAAAGAAAGTTGATGAAAACCTTTTTTTATTAAAAACATTTTATATAAATAAATAAAGTAATTAATAAATACAAATATCAACAAAATATACTATCGATAATATACAATGATAAATCAAAGAAATGTATATACAAGAAAACTATCAAACCCACATTGTATTGAGTAAATGTGGGTTTGAAGACGTACGTTCAACATGTACTTAATTTGTGTTTCTTCCAAACAATTAAAATAATAAATACATAAAAAAAACTATTTAATATTTAAACACTTTAACTTCATTGCTAATTTAACTCCAATGAGATTCTAAACCTGAACTTTAATGAACCTGTTGTTGTTGTTGTTGTCCTCCTGCAGCGAGGAAGCACACCAAGCAGGACTCCACCATGAACGAGGAGTGGAAGAGCATGTTCGGGTCGCAGGAGCCCGCCTCCACCCAGCCGCCCACGGTAACATCACTTCACATACTTTCATACAGATTCGTATATTTGTTGGAAACGTTACTTCGCTCTCTCTCTCTGTACACGCAACTGAAAGATTGACTTTAGAGTTGACTTCTTTCAAGATACAAAGGTTTCATCAGATGCTCATGAGCTTCAGTGTACAGGACATTCTTCTGACCTGAGCTCCTCCCACAATGCAACATATATAATAAAATACACAATAGTGCAACAAGTCTATATACTTGGTAGCAACGCTGCCAGTCCCGGTCACAGTCACCTGGTTCAACCTATGTCTTCGTTGTTGAGGACAACTTGAGTGCAGGAGCAAGATGTGTTTATGTTCAAGCTCAAGCCGGGGACGAGGGATTATTAACATTTTGAGATTTTGAGAAAAAGTCAGAATTTTGAGATTTTGAGAAAAAGTCAGAATTTTGAGAAAAAGTCAACATTTTGAGATTTTGAGATCAGATTTTTCAGATTTGTTTGAAAAAGTCATTTTTTTTTTTTAAAGTCGGAATTTGGATATCTGGAGAAAAAGTCATATTTTTCAGAAAAAGTCGTATTTTTTTGAAAAAGTCATATTTTTGAGAAAGTCAATTTTATTTGATTTATTTTAGAAATTGGAGAAAAAGTCAGGATTTTTAGAGAAATTGGAGAAAAAGTCAGGGTGTTTAGAGAAATTTGAGAAAAGTCAGGATTTTTAGAGAAATTTGAGAAAAAGTCAGGATTTGTTGTGAAATTGGAGAACAAGTCAGGATTCCTAGTGAAGGACACTGCTCAGGAACTAGCTGATGCTCTGTGTGTGATGACTGCTTCCATTCTGGCATCTTGTGATGTGGAACACAACCTTTCTCATTGAAAACGCGTCGCAGCATAAAGCCAAGCTTAGCCTCTCGGCGACTCACATTTGTGTGTGTGTGTGTGTGTGTGTGTGTGTGAGCAGGCAGAGGGTCAGGTGAAGAAGAGCTCGGCTCCGCCCCCCGCTCTGGCGGCGGTTCAGAGCGGGCCGGCCTATCAGAGACGGCTGAACACCTGCAGGGTGGAGCTGCAGCAGCTGGTTCAGCAGAGGAGAGAGCAGAGCAGCGCTGAGAGGAAGCACAAGCACATGATGGAGAGCGCAGAGTGGGAGAGCAGACCCCCCCCTCCAGGTACACACACACACACACACACACACACACACACACACACACACACACACACACACACACACACACACACACACACACACACACACACACACACACACACACACACACACACACACACACACACACACACACACACACACACACACACACACTGTACCTGTGAGTGATGCCTGTGTGTCTTACCTGTGTGTTTACCTGTGTGTGTGTGTGTGTGTGTGTGTGTGTGTGTGTGTGTGTTTACCTATGTGTCTACCTATGTGTGTGTGTTACCTGTGTGTTTCAGGGTGGCACCCTAAGGGGCTGCTGGTGGCTCACCTTCACGAACACAAAGCGGCCGTGAACAGGATCAGAGTTTCCGACGAACACTCGATCTTCGCCACGGCCTCCAACGACGGCACCGTCAAAGTGTGGGACAGCCAGAAGATGGAGGGCAAGACCACCACCACCAGGTGAGGCTGGGACACACACACACACACACACACACACACACACACACACACACACACACACACACACACACACACACACACACACACACACCAGTGTGAGAAAAAGTTTTTAGAGAGTACTTGTCCATGGACAAGTGAGTTTGGAAATGTACTTGTCCGAATACATTCTTCACTTGTCCAGAATGGACAAAAATTGGGGCCACTGGAATCTTCTTCTTCGTCATCGTATTTTACATTTTTCCACGGTTTTTACGGTAAGATTTTACTGCATCACACATAGGGATGGGTATCGTTTGGATTTTAACGATTCCGGTTCTGCTTTTCGATTCCGGTTATTTTCGGTTCCGGTTCTTTGAGAGGGTAAAAATAAGTCCCATGACAAACTGGGAGAAAAATATATTTATGAAAACATTAAGTCAAATCTGTATTCCCATTTACAAATCACTTCATATTGTTAAATTTCTTACGGTTATTGAATACAATTATATAAAAATAATCTCTGCATTGTTTAGTTAGTTCTAAGTGGTGCAGTTTGAGAATGTACAATTGGCCCAGTCTCCTCTGATGTTACACTGCAGCCTGCCTGTGAGACAGAGTCCAACCACACATGTCCAACACATAGGACATAACCTAATAATAATAATGATAATAATAATGACGACACATTAGATGTATAGCCTATAGGCCTAGCGCTTTTCTACAACTCAAAGACGCTTGCACGCTATGCAAGTCCTGCAATACACATGCTGCAGCTGCTCACTGTTTGTAAAAGTAAATAAATAGTATTTTCATTTCAATAATGTACTTTCTATACCCTGCTTCATAAACAATACTGACATCCTGCTCCTCCGAGTCTGGGGGTCCGGGGATGTGAGGACAGCGCGAGGACACAGACAGGGAGGTGATGCACTTCATAAAGGAAATGGCGGTCAATATTAACGACACAGGAGCTAAAATGCTGAATAACCTTCATTACGTGTTAGAGAAAGAACATAAGAACGTTTGACAAAGATGCGGCTGTTAAACGGGCAGCGGATCTGCTGTGTGTAGAAAGAGAGAGAGACGCTGAGCTGCACCGTGCAGCGATCAGCTGACACGGAGCATAGAGAGAGCTGCGGGGCTCGGCCTCGCCTCCTGTCCTCACAACTCTTATTAATCCCGGTACCGGACAATTGTTATTTGTTCCTACTCGGAACCAAGTTTTGCTTCCCACCCGCTCCGCCCGCCCCCGTCTAACTGTACAGAAAGCGGCGAGATGCATTTCCTTAGGAATCGACAAGCAGAACCGAAACTAACATTTCTAAACGAACAATGGCGGACACGTACAATTTGCGAATGAGTTCTGCCTTTTGTAAACTGAATGTATCAATAATTTGTCAATAAATCAGGCCGAAAAGCATCACTTGTCCGCCGGACAAGTCAATTGAAAGATCTACTTGTCCGATATTGTAAATAACACGTCCCGGACGGTGGGACGTGTACTTTTTCGCACACTGCACACACAGGCACAGGAATGTTTATCGGGGCTCTTTAAAGAGCTCAGGTGTGTATTAGTCTTATGCTAAACATGTGTATCATATCAACCGTGTGCAGGTACCTTTCAAAGTGCTGCTTTGTCTGAGCTACCAGAGTGGGACATTTTCTCAGCTGTTGTGTTCTCCTGCAGGTCGGTGCTGACGTACTCTCGTATCGGCGGTCACGTGAAGACGTTGACTTTCTGCCAGGGCTCTCATTACCTGGCCGTGGCCTCAGATAACGGATCCATCCAGCTGCTGGCAGTCGAGGCCAACAAACCCCCCAAATCCCCCAAAGTGCAGCCCTTCCAGACCAGGTACCTGAGCGATACATCACAGTCCAGCTGAGCTTTTAGCCTCAGCTTACTATATGTTCAATAAACCATGAAGATGCTAAGATCAGAACGTTAACTTCAAACTTCAAAGACAACATGTTTAAAGTGATTCTTAATCAATTGAGAGCTGTGGATGAGTCATAAAACCAGAAATGACTCAGCATTTTATCACTTCCTGGTCTGTCGGTCAAAAGTACTTCACTAAATACCCCACTGGAGGATTTAAAAACGGAGGTGGCTAACAAGTGTCTAAATGAGACAACGAAACGTCATCAAGCCCAACATAACTTTAGCTTAGCGGTGGTGACGTGAAGTCATGTGACCGTGCTGTAGTTCCTTTATAGCCCAACATTAGCCTCCTTTAGCTTAGCGGTGGTGACGTGAAGTCATGTGACCGTGCTGTAGTTCCTTTATAGCCCAACATTAGCCTCCTTTAGCTTAGCGGTGGTGACATGAAGTCATGTGACCGTGCTGTAGTTCCTTTATAGCCCAACATTAGCCACCTTTAGCTTAGCGGTGGTGACATGAAGTCATGTGACCGTGCTGTAGTTCCTTTATAGCCCAACATTAGCCACCTTTAGCTTAGCGGTGGTGACATGAAGTCATGTGACCGTGCTGTAGTTCCTTTATAGCCCAACATTAGCCTCCTTTAGCTTAGCGGTGGTGACGTGAAGTCATGTGACCGTGCTGTAGTTCCTTTATAGCCCAACATTAGCCTCCTTTAGCTTAGCGGTGGTGACATGAAGTCATGTGACCGTGCTGTAGTTCCTTTATAGCCCAACATTAGCCACCTTTAGCTTAGCGGTGGTGACATGAAGTCATGTGACCGTGCTGTAGTTCCTTTATAGCCCAACATTAGCCGCCTTTAGCTTAGCGGTGGTGACGTGAAGTCATGTGACCGTGCTGTAGTTCCTTTAAAGCCCAACATTAGCCGCCTTTAGCTTAGCGGTGGTGACGTGAAGTCATGTGACCGTGCTGTAGTTCTTTTATAGCCCAACATTAGCCTCCTTTAGCTTAGCGGTGGAGACGTGAAGTCATGTGACCGTGCTGTAGTTCCTTTATAGCCCAACATTAGCCACCTTTAGCTTAGCGGTGGTGACGGGAAGTCATGTGACCGTGCTATAGTTCCTTTATAGCCCAACATTAGCCTCCTTTAGCTTAGCGGTGGTGACGTGAAGTCATGTGACCGTGCTGTAGTTCCTTTATAGCCCAACATTAGCCTCCTTTAGCTTAGCGGTGGTGACGTGAAGTCATGTGACCGTGCTGTAGTTCCTGTATAGCCCAACATTAGCTTCTTACCCCAAACAGCCTAAAGTGGTGTTAATATGTGGAGATTATCCTGCTGAACTAAACGTGTAAATATCAAAAACATTACTATTATTTTCTGCAATAATCCAAAATCACATGGAGAAATCCCATTGGACCAGGGAGATGCTGCCTTCAGGGACAGGTGCAAAAATACCATTGTCAGGATCGACCAAATTAGAATCGAGTTTTTAACTAAGCAGTGTAATAAAGTATATATATGTCCTCTGGATGTTACTCACTGTGTGTGTGTGTGTGTGTGTGTGTGTGTGTGTGTGTGTGTGTGTGTGTGTGTGTGTGTGTGTGTGTGTGTGTGTGTGTGTGTGTGTGTGTGTGTGTGTGTGTGTGTGTGTGTGTGTGTGTGTGTCAGGGCTCTGGACCTGCAGGAGGACGGCTGTGCGGTGGACATCCATCACTTTAACTCCGGCGCTCAGTCGGTGTTAGCCTACGCGACGGTTAACGGCTCCCTAGTGGGCTGGGACCTCCGCTCCAACTCCAACGCCTGGACGCTGCGCCACGACCTCCGCCTCGGACTCATCACCTCCTTCACCGTCGACATGCACCAATGCTGGCTCTGCCTCGGTGTGTGTGTGTGTGTGTGTGTGTGTGTGCGCAGATATAATTCATTTATTCAAAAGAGTCCTCCCCAGGCTGATTGTCAGAGCAGGAGGTAAACCTAGAGGAGCATTAAGGCTGTGTGTGTGTGTGTGTGTGTGTGTGTGTGTGTGTGTGTGTGTGTGTGTGTGTGTGTGTGTGTGTGTGTGTGTGTGTGTGTGTGTGTGTGTGTGTGTGTGTGTGTGTGTGTGTGTGTGTGTGTGTGTGTGTGTGTGTGTGTGTGTGTGTGTGTGTGTGTGTGTGTGTGTGTGTGTGTGTGTGTGTGTGTGTGTGTGTGTGTGTGTGTGTGTGTGTGTGTGTGTGTGTGTGTGACCGGGGCAGGCTGATATGCATTAGGACTGTTAATCGAATTCGCGATATGGACTAATGCAAAATTCAAATGTGTGTTCCCATCATAGACTGTATAGGGGCAGGACCTATCGGAGTACTTCCTGTAGTTAATCTCCCCACTTCCTGTTTCTTCCACAGGTACGAGCAGCGGCACCATGGCATGCTGGGATATGCGGTTCCAGCTGCCCATCTCTAACCACACCCACCCCGCCCGAGCACGAATCAGACGGCTGCTGATGCATCCTCTCTACCAGTCCTGGGTCATCGCAGGTGAGAGGGGCATCCGTCTGGATGTTTAGAACAATCGAGATGAAGTGTGAATCACTTTGTAAATAACGGCCCCGCCCCCTTTCCAGTGAAAACAAAGAGCTGGCGCCTCAAAGCCGCTGTGGGCGTCAAGCAACACAAAACAAAACAGATGTTCTTTACCTTCAAACCTCTGAATCCGATTTGACCGCCGGTCACATGACGGCAACGGTGTTCACCCACAAAGGGGCGGGGCCATGACGTACAGGTTAACAGTGGGTTGGTGTCATGGAAACAGCAAAAGCCCTTTCATTGTCTCTGTGTGTAATTGTCTCACCCTGTGTGTGTGTGTGTGTGTGTGTGTGTGTGTGTGTGTGTGTGTGTGTGTGTGTGTGTGTGTGTGTGTGTGTGTGTGTGTGTGTGTGTGTGTGTGTGTGTGTGTGTGTGTGTGCGTGTGTAGCTGTGCAGGGGAACAATGAAGTGTCGATGTGGGACATGGAGACGGGGGATCGTAAGTTCACCCTGTGGGCGAGCTCTGCTCCTCCACTGTCTGAGATGCAGGTAGGCGTGTGTGTGTGTTATTTGACTAAATGGATGTCAGCAGAGTTGGGTGTAACGCGTTACTGTAATAATATTACTTTGTCGGTAACGGAGTAGTGTAACGCGCTACTTTTATAATCCAGTAATCACACTACAGTTACTAACATCGCCCCGACACGCGTTACTTCGTTACTTTCTAAAATCAGTCATAATCAAACCTCAACAAACACCTGCAAAGAACACATGCTAGGTGAAGCTAACGCACATAGCTGTTTATTTATATCACACACACACACACACACACACACACACACACACACACACACACACACACACACACACACACACACACACACACGTAGTTCTTCTTCTCTGTTTTCCGGTTGTTGCTTGTTTTGAATGACGAATACACACTACCGCCGCCTGCTGGTAAGGAGAGTTATTGCCACTCACGCATGCGCAGTTCGTACGTGCTCGGCTGAAGTCTTTGCGGTGTCTGGCTCCAGTGCAACACATGGCCAACACGCAGGAGAACACGCCGACGCAACAGCGTGAGCAGAGATAGACTGCGCAAAATACACATAGCAGGAGACAGAGGACAGCCACGGTCAGATAGCAGGAGACAGAGGACAGCCACGGTCAGATAGCAGGAGACAGAGGACAGCCACGGTCAGATAGCAGGAGACAGAGGACAGCCACGGTCAGATAGCAGGAGACAGAGGACAGCCACGGTCAGATAGCAGGAGACAGAGGACAGCCACGGTCAGATAGCAGGAGACAGAGGACAGCCACGGTCAGATAGGAGGAGACAGAGGACAGCCACGGTCAGATAGGAGGAGACAGAGGACAGCCACGGTCAGATAGCAGGAGACAGAGGACAGCCACGGTCAGATAGCAGGAGACAGAGGACAGCCACGGTCAGATAGCAGGAGACAGAGGACAGCCACGGTCAGATAGCAGGAGACAGAGGACAGCCACGGTCAGATAGCAGGAGACAGAGGACAGCCACGGTCAGATAGCAGGAGACAGAGGACAGCCACGGTCAGATAGCAGGAGACAGAGGACAGCCACGGTCAGATAGCAGGAGACAGAGGACAGCCACGGTCAGATAGCAGGAGACAGAGGACAGCCACGGTCAGATAGCAGGAGACAGAGGACAGCCACGGTCAGATAGCAGGAGACAGAGGACAGCCACGGTCAGATAGCAGGAGACAGAGGACAGCCACGGTCAGATAGCAGGAGACAGAGGACAGCCACGGTCAGATAGCAGGAGACAGAGGACAGCCACGGTCAGATAACAGGAGACAGAGGACAGCCACGGTCAGATAGCAGGAGACAGAGGACAGCCACGGTCAGATAGCAGGAGACAGAGGACAGCCACGGTCAGATAGGAAAACATTCAGGATCTGGATCAGTCTTATGCGACAATGGAAACTGAACTAAAGAGAACATTTGAAACTTTAGCAGTCTGCGTGATCTGCCTGCAGGGAGGGGCGGGCTGCGAGTAAAGTAACGAGTAAAGTAACGAGTTTATGTAGAGAGTAACGAAGTAGTGTAATATATTACTTTTTTTTAGTAACTACCCCATCTCTGGATGTCAGTAGGTAAGAGAGTCCTCCTCAGGTTATCGATGGACACTTTCTAAGACATCAGCAGCTGAACATAGAGGAGCGTTTGGCTGCTAACGACATTTAGCTCAGGAGCAATAATAATGATATAAATAATGTAAATACCAATAAAGATTAAATAATAAAATAATAACAATAAGGAAAATTATATAGATAAATAATTAACAAATTATGTGTGTGTGTGTGCGTGTGTGTGTGTGTTGTGTGGTAGCCCTCTCCTCACAGTGTGCATGGGATCTACTGCAGCCCTGCTGATGGAAACCCTCTGCTGCTGACTGCTGGATCTGACATGAGGATCAGGTACAACAACAACAACAACAACAACAACAACAACAACAACAACAACGCTTTCACGCAACATACACCTCTTTAAATCAAACAAACGCTGAAACTAAATGTCCCCAACAATGTTTTATAAAAACCACTGAGGTCGACTAAAGCCCAGTAAACTCTCTCTCTGTGTGTATCTGGTCTAAAATGTCATTTCAGATATAATGACAAACACTTTATAGCCCAACATTAGCCTCCTTTAGCTTAGCGGTGGTGACGTGAAGTAATGTGACCGTGCTGTAGTTCCTTTATAGCCCAACATTAGCCTCCTTTAGCTTAGCGGTGGTGACGTGAAGTCATGTGACCGTGCTGTAGTTCCTTTATAGCCCAACATTAGCCTCCTTTAGCTTAGCGGTGGTGACGTGAAGTCATGTGACCGTGCTGTAGTTCCTTTATAGCCCAACATTAGCCTACCTTTAGCTTAGCGGTGGAGACGTGAAGTCATGTGACCGTGCTGTAGTTCCTTTATAGCCCAACATTAGCCTCCTTTAGCTTAGCGGTGGTGACGTGAAGTCATGTGACCGTGCTGTAGTTCCTTTATAGCCCAACATTAGCCTCCTTTAGCTTAGCGGTGGTGACGTGAAGTCATGTGACCGTGCTGTAGTTCCTTTATAGCCCAACATTAGCCTCCTTTAGCTTAGCGGTGGTGACGTGAAGTCATGTGACCGTGCTGTAGTTCCTTTATAGCCCAACATTAGCCACCTTTAGCTTAGCGGTGGAGACGTGAAGTCATGTGACCGTGCTGTAGTTCCTTTATAGCCCAACATTAGCCTCCTTTAGCTTAGCGGTGGTGACGTGAAGTCATGTGACCGTGCTGTAGTTCCTTTATAGCCCAACATTAGCCTCCTTTAGCTTAGCGGTGGTGACGTGAAGTCATGTGACCGTGCTGTAGTTCCTTTATAGCCTAACATTAGCCTCCTTTAGCTTAGCGGTGGTGACGTGAAGTCATGTGACCGTGCTGTAGTTCCTTTATAGCCCAACATTAGCCTCCTTTAGCTTAGCGGTGGTGACGTGAAGTCATGTGACCGTGCTGTAGTTCCTTTATAGCCCAACATTAGCCGCCTTTAGCTTAGCGGTGGTGACGTGAAGTCATGTGACCGTGCTGTAGTTCCTTTATAGCCCAACATTAGCCGCCTTTAGCTTAGTGGTGGTGACGTGAAGTCATGTGACCGTGCTGTAGTTCCTTAATAGCCCAACATTAGCCGCCTTTAGCTTACCAACATTAGCCACCTTTAGCTTAGCGGTGGTGACGTGAAGTCATGTGACCGTTCTGTAGTTCCTTTATAGCCCGACATTAGCCGTCTTTAGCTTTGCGGTGGTGACGTGAAGTCATGTGACCGTGCTGTAGTTCCTTTATAGACCAACATTAGTCACCTTTAGCTTAGCGGTGGTGACGTGAAGTAATGTGACCGTGCTGTAGTTCCTTTATAGCCCAACATTAGCCACCTTTAGCTTAGCGGTGGTGACGTGAAGTCATGTGACCGTGCTGTAGTTCCTTTATAGCCCGACATTAGCCGTCTTTAGCTTTGCGGTGGTGACGTGAAGTCATGTGACCGTGCTGTAGTTCCTTTATAGCCCAACATTAGCCACCTTTAGCTTAGCGGTGGTGACGTGAAGTCATGTGACCGTGCTGTAGTTCCTTTATAGCCCAACATTAGCCACCTTTAGCTTAGCGGTGGTGACGTGAAGTCATGTGACCGTGCTGTAGTTACTTTATAGCCCAACATTAGCCACCTTTAGCTTAGCGGTGGTGACGTGAAGTCATGTGACCGTGCTGTAGTTACTTTATAGCCCAACATTAGCCACCTTTAGCTTAGCCGTGGTGACGTGAAGTCATGTGACCGTGCTGTAGTTCCTTTATAGCCCAACATTAGCCTCCTTTAGCTTAGCGGTGGTGACGTGAAGTCATGTGACCGTGCTGTAGTTCCTTTATAGCCCAACATTAGCCACCTTTAGCTTAGCGGTGGTGACGTGAAGTCATGTGACCGTGCTGTAGTTCCTTTATAGCCCAACATTAGCCACCTTTAGCTTAGCGGTGGTGACGTGAAGTCATGTGACCGTGCTGTAGTTCCTTTATAGCCCGACATTAGCCGTCTTTAGCTTTGCGGTGGTGACGTGAAGTCATGTGACCGTGCTGTAGTTCCTTTATAGACCGACATTAGTCACCTTTAGCTTAGCGGTGGTGACGTGAAGTCATGTGACCGTGCTGTAGTTCCTTTATAGCCCAACATTAGCCACCTTTAGCTTAGCGGTGGTGACGTGAAGTCATGTGACCGTGCTGTAGTTACTTTATAGCCCAACATTAGCCACCTTTAGCTTAGCGGTGGTGACGTGAAGTCATGTGACCGTGCTGTAGTTCCTTTATAGCCCAACATTAGCCACCTTAGCTTAGCGGTGGTGACGTGAAGTCATGTGACCGTGCTGTAGTTCCTTTATAGCCCAACATTAGCCTCCTTTAGCTTAGCGCAGGGTTGCCAACTCTCACGCATCTGGCGTGTGACACACGCTTTCACTCTGCCCAAACTATTCTCACACCAAAAACAAGAATACAGAAGACTAGAAACTGTTTTGAAAACTTTTGTCAGGTAGTGATCGTCTTCTCAATAGAACATCTTTGATAATGTCTTCTGGCCAATCAGAATCAAGATAACGGCGTGGTGTTGTTGCAGGAAGTCCCCACGGAGAATAATTTTGCTGTAGTACATCTCTATATACATCACGTGTTGATAGAAATCAACACGTGATGAAATAAGACCCCACGGTTTGATGATTGATAGGTGTGGGCTGTCTTTCATGTTGACACACAGAACAATGGGGGCTATCCACAATGTAAAGTCATTCACAGCCTCTTCCTCTTCTCTCTGTGAGGAGCAGCAGGTTCAGCTTTCAGAACAAAGTAACACAAAACTAAAATGGCATTCATTTGTTTAAATATCCCGTGTAGTAAATAGATGTATTTCTTTCTCTTCTCAAGAGAGTACCAGAATGTGTATTTTAGTATTTCAAAAAGTCTCCTGGGGGAGAATCCCCCCAGACCCCCCCTGCAGGGGTTGGGTTTTCAGCATGTCAACTCTTTCACCTGTGGGGAAATTGCAGGATTGGCTCCAGGTCGCCCTTTTTATTTACTACAAGACAAATGTGCCTTTTTATTTCATCCAGTTCCTTTTGGATCGAGACAGGGCAATAATCTAAACCCCACGCGAGGCGTTTCACTGTCAGGGGGGGCGTGTATGTGATTACATTGCAAATACTGACTTCACCCCCCACTGCAGGGTTAGCCCCAGAGATTACCCAACACAAATACTCTCTGGCAACTGCCGACCCGTATTGCGCAAGCGCAGATCTAAGATCCAGTAGAAATGATACAAAAGGTTAAAGTCTGCTGCTTATTGTTCAACTAGGCCAAAATAGAGTGTG
>NW_027262882.1:0-21375 GCF_902827115.2 Pseudochaenichthys georgianus | reverse complement strand
AGCATGAGTCAGTGAGGAGAGATCAGGGAAACAGGAAGTGCTAAAATGATTACTTTCACCAGTTCCTCGCTTCTTTATCTCCAGAGAATTCAGACTCTGAAACCCTGACAGTCGGTGTGAAAGGACCAAAGAGGATCCATGAAATGCTTGGAACCTCCACAACACGGGAGGATGCTGAAGCCCCGAAGAAAAAACATCACTGTCAAGCACTCACTTTGCTGCTATAAGAAAGACTTTCACCAGACCAACAACACGTCTTTGCGTGGAAACACATGTCGGTTATGAGTTGGGGATGCGTTCACTGCTTCACTGATGCATGAAGATGTTATTTAGCATTAATTTCTGGAGCATGGAGCATGCCAGAATGAATCCAAACTACTCTCTCCTCTCTTGCCTATCAGGCTGATATGAATTCAGTGTAAGTGTGTTTTCTGGCCTGGGATGTTTCCACCAGCTTGTGCCAGTTATTCCACATGTTCCTCTTAAAAGACTTTGAGGATCTTAGATACTCATGAAAATTGTAAAATAATCATCTTTGAAGTCTTGTTTCTTGCTATGCTAGAGGAATAATGTAAAACTGTCATTTTATTAAAAACATGTAATTGACAAACTAGTGCTGTAGTATCTCTGGAGTGTTAATGTTAGGTTACTCATGTGGAGACATAGAGACGATAAGCTGCTTATGCAAATAAAGATTGCCTGTAGATTGAATGTTATACCAGCTGCAGGAGATCAGTGAGGGTAACAGTCTGGAAGTGTCCATCAGGCTATGAAATGATTGTTGTTCAGTAAAAACCATTATAATTAATAAGCCATTACAAAACAGGCAAACTGGATCTACCGGCATGTTGTGAAAAGAGCAATGTTATTTTTGTCAAATAAACTTGAATTAGATGTTGTCATCTATCTAAATAGGAATATACAATAGGCACTACATGATTAAGAAACAACAACGTGCAGGACATATTGTCAGGGTTGAGTGAGGCAAGCAGGACCCAAATGCAGATGAACAGAAAAAAATACCTTTATTTCAAGGCTACTGGAACAAACAGTACTCTCACCCCGTGAACAACATCCAAATACGACAAGGAACTCACAAAGACTAACAGAAAACACAGAACCTAAATACACCCAGGACTAATCAAACAAACAAGAGACAGGTGAGGAGGGAGGAGAAAACACAGGGGCACCAGGTGAACACAATCGGGTAATCAGGGAGGGAACACAGACAGAAAGCAACAGGCAGGAACGGGGGGTGAACACTTTACAAAATAAAACAGGAAACCAAAGACGGAAAAAGACAAGACAAAACACAACACGGACAGATCGTGACACATAGACTGATTAAGACTATAAGTTATCCTCTAATGCGTCTTAGAGCTTTCATTTTGATAAAGAAGAATATGGACCTTTATTGATTCCCCGAGTTTTCCACTCTGTTTTTTTATATAGATGCACATCTGTTATACATACAAATATAAACAGTTATGCACACATGCACATGCACATTGTGAGGATCCAGAGCGGAGAAGTGCAATAAAGGAGGGCTCTGGAGTGATGTGCTGGTGAAAAGGCTTATTAATCAAACACAAAGTTTCTATGTATCCTTTGAGAGGAGACCAAGTTGCAAGAAACTCTCTGACACTTTTGCGGGACCAGGCTGGCAGTTTCCCTCTGCTTCAAGCCTCAATGCTAAGTTAAGCTAAGCTAAGCTGTTTGCAGTAGCTTTATACTTACTCAATAATTTTGTTTATTTCACATGACTGATGTCTGTACTTAAATCTGATCACACAACAGACACACAGCACTTTTATGAGTTTTAAACTCTAAATAAATAATACTTTAACATGATTTGTATTTAACTGAATGTTTTTTATATAGTGTTAAAGGGCCCATGTCATGCTTTTCCGGTTATTACCCGTCCCCTTGTGTGTTATGAAGGTTTTTATGCATGTAAACGGTCTGCAGAGTCAAAAACCCTCAGTACACCGTGGAGCGAGTACAACTCTAACAATGGAAATATGATCAGTATAAATGGCCATGACATGGGACCTTTAATATAATAGAGGATTGTATAAGGGCGTCTATCTGCTTGTTTTACGCCCACACTCAGACACTACACATCACCGACATTCCTCTGATTAACTATTTCAATATGAATATTTGAATAGCCTAATCATATTTTATTCACTTCTTCCTAACTGCTCAGTATTTCTAACCAAACGCTGTTCTTTCAAACATTTCAACTTGTGAGCAAAAATCCGATGCTTTCATTTGGCACCATTTCCTAGCTCAGCATGCGCTTACATGAGTGAAACCACACTTTCTGATATTAAATCTGCTTTAAAATGTGCTTTTTCTTCCCTAATCTACCTTCTAATGGCCTCACCCCCTGTGCTCCTGCTTTAAAAGTGGCTATTGAGTGCACACTTCACATCCATCAGTCACTCAGGAGCTGTGGGGTTCATTCAAAGGTAGAGACGGACTGCATGGGATTTGATTGGATTGGTTGATTGATGGGCTTTTTCTTAGACCTCCTACTCTGTTGATAATTAAGTTAATCAACTACAGGAAACCCAATGGCGGCGTTGTCACATTATGGGTCCAAAAGTAAATTATCCTTCATTTTGTGAGATTTAAAGAGATTTAGAAAATATGATGTGGGTTAGAAAAGAAGTTAAAAGGTACCATGAGGAAAATTGGGACAGGAAGTGTGTCGACTGCAGTGTGTTACTGAAATGTGTGTGTGTGAGGATGTGTGAGATATATTTTTAGAAAAATACCCATACTTATCATTACATCTTTTCCGTCCTTTCCCTATACTAACTCATTTGTATTCGGGCACCTGACAGGGTTTTTCTGGAGCCATAAAACATTTTCAGATAAAAACACACTCACACGTCTGCCGTTCACCTGCGCAGCATCGCTTTGGATCATAGGAGGAAGCTAGAAAATATATTATATTATTTGTCAATTAAACAGTCTAATTACAAACTAATAGGAAAATAAATCAGAGCATCAAATTACTGTTCCAGTGTTTTTTTTACAAAAGCAAATAAACTTAATGACGGGTATTTGCTGCTTTTTTTTCTTTCTTTATTCATTATTAAAGACTGAATATATTACTGACAAAACAATTAACCAGTTATCCGAGATAAATAATAAACAGATTAACTAAAAATAGCTGCATCACTCAATCCGTTGAGACAGTATGGCGAACATTAAAGGCGCCCTTTTAGTTTTCCCTTTCCTGTTATAAAGGTTTTTTTGCTTGTAAATAGTCTGCAAAGGCAACATTTACGAGTTTCTCTCCATTGCTCCTGCTCTTCCAGCCGAAAGAGAGCTTCTCCCGGGATAATATTGTTTGTACAGTATGTGGATTCTGGATCTAAAAGCCTCATTGTGGGAAGATACACAAACACACTGAAAACTCATTACCAACGGGGAACTCCAAGAAGCCACATCCTGATCCCCCGGAGGACTGTTGCATTATGGGAACAAACAGTGAAGCCTGCAAAGGAGGTGTCATTTATTTGTATATTATGTGACCTGGTTTCTATGTGACAGTAATGAAGCTGTCCTTGTGTGTGTTTGTTATACAAACGAATAGAATCAGGTTGGTTGCCAAGAAGGTTTATCATGTTGCTATGGTTATTAAGAAGGTTGTAAAATAAGATCACAGCTTTCATTTTTAACAATGTGCAATTTTTAATCATTTTACATTTTTTTGGTATGTAAAATCCTGTAAAGAAAGAAACTTCAGCTGTTGGTAGTAGCAAGAAATGGAAAAAGTAGAGTTAAGAAAAAAGAGGTGAAACAGTGAGAAAGGACTCGAGTGACTTCATGTGCTATTTTCAATCGTGTGAACACAGTTAGATGAGATTGATCAATTAACACGTTTGAATCACAGCTGCCCTGTCAAATTTCTTCTCACCTCTGCAGAAAGATTTCTGTCTCATCCTCTTTGTTCACAAAGATATGACCTCAGGATGTAGAATACAGCTGGAGAATATTGTGTAGCCGATGGTCACTTAAGTAATCAGCTGTTAACAAATAATGGACATTTCTTTCAATAATTGTAACCATTAAATAATCAGCAGGTTTTCGTCCTATTTTCCTGTATATAAAATATCCTTTATTCAATGTGCTTTCTTCTCAAATGTGCATTTTTAATGGCAATCTTATTCCCCTATGAGGGAACGTTCAGCCTTTGCAGAGCATTTACATGCACAAAGACCTAGAACATGAAAGAGAAAACTCCACAAAGCCTAATACGAGATTCACCACATGCTTTCTGCTCTGACCAGAGTTAATGCTGCTCTCTGTGTGCAACCTGTACAGTCTAACCTTCCTCCTCTGAGCAGTGTGCACCTGTGTTTCCCAGCAGGCATTGCTGCAGGACTAGGATGACTGGGAAGACCCAGACCAGCAACGTGACCAACAAGAATGACCCGCGCTCACTCAACTCCCGCTGCTTTATCGGCAACCTGAACACGGCCGTAGTGACCAAGGGCGACATCGAGGCCATCTTCGCCAAATACGGCAAGATCGTGGGCTGCTCCGTGCACAAGGGCTACGCCTTCGTCCAGTACGCCAGCGAGAGGAACGCCAGGGCGGCCGTAACGGGGGAGAACTCCAGGGTCATCGCAGGACAATCACTAGGTAATGCTTTAAAATGTACATAAATTAATTCTGATTATACTGTGTATGCTTTCACCATCAGATGTTTATAGCATACATCTGTTTACACCTTACATATTCAATTATCTTCACAATAAGCAGCATTTGAATCCACTGTACACTATTTCATTTTTCAATTTTCTCTTGTATTTTTCATTGTTTTTTCCTTTATGTGTTAATATCGCATTGTTGGAGGAGCCTGGCACCTAAGATTTTCACTGCCAAAAATACACTTCAGCTTTTGTTGCGTGTAACAATGAAGACTTTGAATCTTACATTTTTTAATAAGAGATAATTATGCTTTACTAACTCAGTAAAAAGGGTGCTTTATTCCATACTATGGACTCCAGCCCCAGGATTTGGATCTGCTCCAACTTTTCACGAGTTCATCTTTTGCCCATAATCACATCCTTTCACCAAGTTTCCTGAAAATCGGGTTTTTAGTTTCCTTGTAATCCTGCTGACAGCTAAACAAAACAAATTGACCTCCTTGGCAGAGGTATTAAGAGACCTTTCTACCACGTTAGTATACTATCGTTTAAATATAAAGGTACGAGACGACTGTTCTGCAGTTTTAAGATGGATCCCAAGCGTACATTACTGATCCCCAGCATTTTATCATCTTTTTTAAAACATGCACATAACTAATCTGCTGGATGATTTATGTGTTGAGCTCTCAAGTGACGCAGTGGTACGTTTAAACTGAGCACATTTATAAATAATAATGTAACAGAGAACAACAGCTCAACATCAGACCCATGTAGACAATGCACTCGTTCGCAGGTTGTGTTGAGGTCTTTGTCCGCATGCATGATTTAGTCTAAGTGTACAGTATGTTCCTAATGCACTGAGTGAAGTGGGAAAGAAAGCTTCAAAAAGACTTGGAACTCAGTGAATTTGTCTGTCTGCCTGTCTTTTAAGCTCTTATCAGCAAAATGGTGAATCTATCACTGTCACTGGGTATATTAGTATAGTTCTTCTATGTTTTCTTGGGGTAATTGTTGTTGTGTGCAACGTTTTTTGCTACTGTCCTGTCCTGGTTGTAGTTGTACAAGAGATTCCTAATTTCGTAAAAGCAGGTCCATATAAAAAGAGGTTTAAGGTTGGACATATGGTACGGATTCAGTCGAGTTCAAGCTTCCTTCAAGCCTGTTATTTCAAATTCAACTCTTATTTTGAATCACTTTTGCTTGAAGACCTAAAGCTGCCATCTGGTTCCTGTTGTTTGGATAAAAGTTCTGCGATAGATCTTGATGGCGAGCTTAAATTTGATCAATAAAACTTTTAAATCATTCTGAAATGAAGGGGTACAGCCGGTGTGAGGACGGTGAGACACAGAATCCATTTATAGACCTTCAAATTTTGAGATTTTCCATTTTCTCTTCAAAAAACGAGTTTTGGTGTGACAAAACAAGACATTCAAAGACATCAACTGTGACTTCATTAACCTGTGATGAACATTTTTCGCCTTAAAACATTCCCCTACAGACAGATAGACAGACAGACAGACAGACAGGCAGGCAGACAGACAGACAGACAGGCAGACAGACAGGCAGACAGACAGACAGACAGGCAGACAGACAGGCAGGCAGACAGACAGACAGACAGACAGACAGACAGGCAGGCAGACAGACAGACAGACAGACAGGCAGACAGACAGGCAGGCAGACAGACAGACAGACAGACAGACAGACAGACAGGCAGGCAGACAGACAGACAGACAGACAGGCAGACAGACAGGCAGACAGACAGACAGACAGACAGGCAGACAGACAGGCAGGCAGACAGACAGACAGACAGACAGGCAGACAGACAGGCAGGCAGGCAGACAGACAGACAGACACACACACACACACACACACACACACACACACACACACACACACACACACACACACACACACACACACACACACACACACACACACACACACACACACACACACACACACACACACACACACACGATAGGTTCAAAGCCCTCCTGGGCATTTGAGTGGATCCCTGTAAATCTTCCTTATATGACTTATTGATTCGTTTGCAGCCTCATCCACGGAAAATAAAAGTCCTCCCGAGCCCTGCTCTCTCATTAAATATGAATAAGAGCGCTGCAGGGTCATATCTGTAATTCCACTCTGTGTTTGCACAGTTTCATGCAATTTTGGCTTAGAAATGACATATGGCAGTGGTAAAAGTGTGAGGTGGAGTTATATTCACAGTGATTTACTGTATAAGTATGTGACTCAGGAGCTATTCGTATACTATTGAAACTAAATCCATGTTAAATCAAACTTTTTAAAGAACAAATGAAGGGCAGAAGTAAATGATGACCCAAACCTGCCATTATAAACATCTATCACAGTTTTACACTTTGACATTATTTGACACGTTCTGCTCACACAGTTTTATTGTTAAATAACAGATTTTGTACGCACATTTCAGGTGTGCCAACTTTAGGATATACTGGTTGAACTGTTGGCTAGTTTAAATGATCATTCTAACCGTGAACAATTGAATAATGAGACCCAAGTTGAAATAAATTCATTAAAAAAGGAATAATTCAACATTTTCATTTCATTTCAAACCTTTATTTAACCAGGTAGGTCCCGTTGAGATCATTGATCTCTTTTTCAACGGAGACCTGCAGCAGCAAGTAGGTTACACATGAAACATAAAACAACATATGAGGTTAAAATGTTAACATAGGTTCAGGAGCATGGCCACGCCTAAAACTCCGCCTCGAACCACGGCCACCCCTATTTATATCCGGCAAAACTTACGGCCACTGCTCGTCTCCATCCTTTCAAGGACTGACAGCCAGACCGTGACTCACGCCGCGCGTCGTCACGGTTCAAACAAGCTACACTCTACCACCAGAACATTCAACTTACCATGGATCCCGAACTGCTGATCAACTCACCAGAGTCAGACGAAGATCTCTTCGACATCGGCTACCCGCCATCCACGTTTCAGCAGTTGGATCTAAGCCAAGCATCCGAACGGAGCCGCGTGCGCTCGGCAATCAGTGTTCCACACACCAGCCGCCACAGCTCCCACTCAAGCTCCCCCAACGAGACACCTCCAACTCCAGACAGGTCCCAGGCTTCGTCTACTCCGCCAGCGAGGGCAAACAACCGGGGCCACAACAGGCACAGCCAGCTCCAATCTCCCCACCACCGGCAGCCTGCCTCATTAGCAGCCACTCGGGGCGGCGCACGCGACACGCCTCTCGGACGGAGCCGCGCTCCGAAACGGAGCCCGAATTACGGAGGTGGACAGTCACTCAACTCCAACGTTTCCTGAGAGAAAATGGCATCCACTTTCGCCGAAACGACAACAAGGCTAGACTGTTCAATCTCTACAAAGCCTACAGCAGCACAACGGCAAGAGCAACGACACACACAGCTCTTCCTGCTCCAGAGCCAACCACCCTGCGGCGCGCGCACCACGGGTCGTGACGTCACAGGCCGCCGTCCTCCTCCACGGACACAGCCCGACTCACCAGCACCCCCTGGTGGGGGCCAGGTCGTATTGCCCTCTGTACCTGCTCACAGGCTTCACAAAAATCCCCTTGCACATACATCCCTCCATCCCTTCTTCTTTCCTACCTTCAGCAATCCACAGCAACCCAGCTTCCGCTTACCTTCCTCCTCTAGCAGCTAACCCTGTAGCAACAGCGCCTCACCCAGTGAGCAGACACTCTGGTCTCCCTCTCTCTGACCCTCGCAGTGAGCAAACGCTCCGGTCTCTCTCTCTCGACCCTCGCAGTGAGCAGAGGTTCCGGTCTCTCTCTCTCTCTCTCTCGACCCTCGCAGAGGCTCCGGTCCGGTCTCTCTCTCTCTCTGACCCTCGCAGTGAGCAGAGTCTCCGGTCTCTCTCTCTCGACCCTCGCAGTGAGTAGAGGCTCCGGTCTCTCTCTCTCGACCCTCGCAGTGAGTAGAGGCTCCGGTCTCTCTCTCGACCCCCGCAGTGAGTAGAGGCTCCGGTCTCTCTCTCTGACCCCCGCAGTGAGCAGAGGCTCCGGTCTCTCTCTCTCTCGACCCTCGCAGTGAGTAGAGGCTCCGGTCTCTCTCTCTCGACCCTCGCAGTGAGCAGAGTCTCCGGTCTCTCTCTCTCGACCCTCGCAGTGAGTAGACGCTCCGGTCTCTCTCTCTCTCGACCCTCGCAGTGAGCAGAGTCTCCGGTCTCTCTCTCTCGACCCTCGCAGTGAGTAGAGGCTCCGGTCTCTCTCTCTCGACCCCCGCAGTGAGTAGAGGCTCCGGTCTCTCTCTCTCGACCCTCGCAGTGAGTAGAGGCTCCGGTCTCTCTCTCTCGACCCTCGCAGTGAGCAGAGGCTCCGGTCTCTCTCTCTCGACCCCCGCAGTGAGCAGACGCTCCGGTCTCTCTCTCTCTCTCGACCTCCGCAGTGAGTAGAGGCTCCGGTCTCTCTCTCTCTCGACCCTCGCAGTGAGCAGACGTTCCGGTCTCTCTCTCGACCCCCGCAGTGAGCAGAGGCTCCGGTCTCTCTCTCTCTCGACCCCCGCAGTGAGCAGAGGCTCCGGTCTCTCTCTCTCTCGACCCCCGCAGTGAGTAGAGGCTCCGGTCTCTCTCTCTCTCGACCCTCGCAGTGAGCAGACGTTCCGGTCTCTCTCTCTCTCTCGACCCCCGCAGTGAGCAGAGGCTCCGGTCTCTCTCTCTCTCGACCCCCGCAGTGAGTAGAGGCTCCGGTCTCTCTCTCTCGACCCCCGCAGTGAGTAGAGGCTCCGGTCTCTCTCTCTCGACCCTCACAGTGAGCAGAGGCTCCGGTCTCTCTCTCTCGACCCCCGCAGTGAGCAGAGGCTCTGGTCTCTCTCTCTCTGACCCTCGCAGTGAGCAGAGGCTCCGGTCTCTCTCTCTCTCTGACCCTCGCAGTGAGCAAACGCTCCGGTCTCTCTCTCTCTCGACCCTCGCAGTGAGTAGACGTTCCGGTCTCTCTCTCTCGACCCTCGCAGTGAGCAGAGGCTCCGGTCTCTCTCTCTCTCTCTCTCTCGACCCTCGCAGTGAGTAGACGTTCCGGTCTCTCTCTCTCGACCCTCGCAGTGAGCAGAGTCTCCGGTCTCTCTCTCTCGACCCTCGCAGTGAGTAGACGTTCCGGTCTCTCTCTCTCTCGACCCTCGCAGTGAGCAGAGGCTCCGGTCTCTCTCTCTCTCTCTCGACCCTCGCAGTGAGTAGACGTTCCGGTCTCTCTCTCGACCCCCGCAGTGAGCAAACGCTCCGGTCTCTCTCTCTCTCGACCCTCGCAGTGAGTAGACGTTCCGGTCTCTCTCTCTCGACCCTCGCAGTGAGCAGAGGCTCCGGTCTCTCTCTCTCTCTCGACCCTCGCAGTGAGTAGACGTTCCGGTCTCTCTCTCTCGACCCTCGCAGTGAGCAGAGTCTCCGGTCTCTCTCTCTCGACCCTCGCAGTGAGCAGAGGCTCCGGTCTCTCTCTCTCTCTCTCTCGACCCTCGCAGTGAGTAGACGTTCCGGTCTCTCTCTCTCTCGACCCTCGCAGTGAGCAGAGGCTCCGGTCTCTCTCTCTCTCGACCCTCGCAGTGAGTAGACGTTCCGGTCTCTCTCTCGACCCTCGCAGTGAGCAGAGGCTCCGGTCTCTCTCTCTCTCTCTCTCTCGACCCTCGCAGTGAGCAGACGCTCCGGTCTCTCCCTCTCTGACCCTCGCAGTGAGCAGACGCTCCGGTCTCTCTCTGACCCTCGCAGTGAGCAGAGTCTCCGGTCTCTCTCTCTCGACCCTCGCAGTGAGTAGACGTTCCGGTCTCTCTCTCTCTCGACCCTCGCAGTGAGCAGAGGCTCCGGTCTCTCTCTCTCGACCCTCGCAGTGAGTAGACGTTCCGGTCTCTCTCTCGACCCTCGCAGTGAGCAAACGCTCCGGTCTCTCCCTCTCTGACCCTCGCAGTGAGCAAACGCTCCGGTCTCTCCCTCTCTCGACCCTCGCAGTGAGCAGAGGCTCCGTTCTCTCTCTCTCGACCCTCGCAGTGAGTAGACGTTCCGGTCTCTCTCTCTCGACCCTCGCAGTGAGTAGACGTTCCGGTCTCTCTCTCGACCCTCGCAGTGAGCAGAGGCTCCGGTCTCTCTCTCTCTCTGACCCTCGCAGTGAGCAAACGCTCCGGTCTCTCCCTCTCTGACCCTCGCAGTGAGCAAACGCTCCGGTCTCTCCCTCTCTGACCCTCGCAGTGAGCAGACACTCCGGTCTCTCTCTCGACCCTCGCAGTGAGCAGACGCTCCGGTCTCTCTCTCTGACCCTCGCAGTGAGTAGACGTTCCGGTCTCTCTCTCGACCCTCGCAGTGAGCAAACGCTCCGGTCTCTCCCTCTCTGACCCTCGCAGTGAGCAAACGCTCCGGTCTCTCCCTCTCTCGACCCTCGCAGTGAGCAGAGGCTCCGGTCTCTCTCTCTCGACCCTCGCAGTGAGTAGACGTTCCGGTCTCTCTCTCTCGACCCTCGCAGTGAGTAGACGTTCCGGTCTCTCTCTCGACCCTCGCAGTGAGCAGAGGCTCCGGTCTCTCTCTCTCTCTGACCCTCGCAGTGAGCAAACGCTCCGGTCTCTCCCTCTCTGACCCTCGCAGTGAGCAGACGCTCCGGTCTCTCTCTCGACCCTCGCAGTGAGCAGACGCTCCGGTCTCTCTCTCTGACCCTCGCAGTGAGCAGAGGCTCCGGTCTCTCTCTCTCTCTGACCCTCGCAGTGAGTAGACGTTCCGGTCTCTCTCTCTCTGACCCTCGCAGTGAGTAGACGTTCCGGTCTCTCTCTCTCGACCCTCGCAGTGAGTAGACGTTCCGGTCTCTCTCTCTCTCGACCCTCGCAGTGAGCAGAGGCTCCGGTCTCTCTCTCTCTCGACCCTCGCAGTGAGTAGACGTTCCGGTCTCTCTCTCTCTCAACCCTCGCAGTGAGTAGACGTTCCGGTCTCTCTCTCGACCCCCGCAGTGAGCAAACGCTCCGGTCTCTCCCTCTCTCGACCCTCGCAGTGAGCAGACGCTCCGGTCTCTCCCTCTCTGACCCTCGCAGTGAGCAGACGCTCCGGTCTCTCTCTGACCCTCGCAGTGAGCAGAGTCTCCGGTCTTTCTCTCTCGACCCTCGCAGTGAGTAGACGTTCCGGTCTCTCTCTCTCTCGACCCTCGCGGTGAGTAGAGGTTCCGGTCTCTCTCTCGACCCTCGCAGTGAGCAGAGTCTCCGGTCTCTCTCTCTCGACCCTCGCAGTGAGCAGAGGCTCCGGTCTCTCTCTCTCGACCCTCGCAGTGAGTAGAGGTTCCGGTCTCTCTCTCGACCCTCGCAGTGAGCAAACGCTCCGGTCTCTCCCTCTCTCGACCCTCGCAGTGAGTAGACGTTCCGGTCTCTCTCTCGACCCTCGCAGTGAGCAAACGCTCCGGTCTCTCCCTCTCTGACCCTCGCAGTGAGCAAACGCTCCGGTCTCTCCCTCTCTCGACCCTCGCAGTGAGCAGAGGCTCCGGTCTCTCTCTCTCGACCCTCGCAGTGAGTAGACGTTCCGGTCTCTCTCTCTCTCTCGACCCTCGCAGTGAGTAGACGTTCCGGTCTCTCTCTCTCTCTCGACCCTCGCAGTGAGTAGACGTTCCGGTCTCTCTCTCGACCCTCGCAGTGAGCAAACGCTCCGGTCTCTCTCTCGACCCTCGCAGTGAGCAAACGCTCCGGTCTCTCCCTCTCTGACCCTCGCAGTGAGCAGACGCTCCGGTCTCTCTCTCGACCCTCGCCCTCGCAGTGAGCAGACGCTCCGGTCTCTCTCTCTGACCCTCGCAGTGAGCAGACGCTCCGGTCTCTCTCTCTCTGACCCTCGCAGCGAGCAGACGCTCCGGTCTCTCTCGCTCTGACCCTCGCAGCGAGCAGAGTCTCCGGTCTCTCTCTCTCGACCCTAGCAGCGAGCAGACGCTCCGGTCTCTCTCGCTCTGACCCTCGCAGCGAGCAGACGCTCCGGTCTCTCTCGCTCTGACCCTCGCAGCGAGCAGAGTCTCCGGTCTCTCTCTCTCGACCCTCGCAGCGAGCAGACGCTCCGGTCTCTCTCGCTCTGACCCTCGCAGCGAGCAGACGCTCCGGTCTCTCTCGCTCTGACCCTCGCAGCGAGCAGACGCTCCGGTCTCTCTCTCTCGACCCTCGCAGCGAGCAGACGCTCCGGTCTCTCTCGCTCTGACCCTCGCAGTGAGTAGACGTTCCTGTCTCTCTCTCTGACCCTCGCAGTGAGCAGATGCTCCGGTCTCTCTCACTCCGACTCTCGCCGTGAGCAGACGCTCCGGTCTCTCTCTCAGAAAAATAAATAAATAATACAAATAATAAAATAAACTTCGCTAGCCAAGCCGCCGGCCGCATCAGATGACCATTACATATATGTATGATCTGTACGTGCAGCGTATTTGTACGGCGCTTTGAGAGTCATTGATAAAGCGCCATAATAAATATAAGGATTATTATTATTATTTATTATCAACCCGCTCAACCAGGGAACATACCGGGATGCTCCAGACTCCGAGCGTTACTGCAGCATCTTCGCAGCACGCGCATCCCTCCCTTGCCAATTATGCGGAGCCCCCTGCCCACCCAGCCTTAGCATGCTTAGTCAGCTCTCCACCATCTCAAACACCTCACTCACCTTCCTCTCCATCACGCAACGCCTCAGACTTTAACCGTCTATCACCCGCAGGGAGGCAGGACGGCGTGCAACAATTTCAATGACCTAGGCTGCTCTTTTTCTAGCTGCCGCCTCATGCACATCTGCTCTTTCTGCGGCGGCGCTCATGCCAGGAGCACCTGCCCCCACAACCCAACTACATCAGCAGATTGACTAGCACGGCAACTCAGCACACCCGTCAAGATAAGCAACTTAGCTACCGCCTCAGCGAATCATCCAGATAGTCCGTTTACTTTCTCACCAACGGCTTGACCCATGGTTTCCACCCAGGCTTAGCAATACTGCCTGACACATCTCACATCTGCCACAACCTTCAGTCCGCTTTAACAGAACCTCACACCTTTGACACCTTACTGGCCAAAGAAGTCAAAGAAGGATTCATGATAGGCCATTCAATAGTCCCCAAACAACCACAGACTCCCCCACGTGCTCCATCTTCTCGACTTCTTCTCACAGTCACTCCACCATCCTCACCCCCCTGCCACGGGCTGAGCACACTCATACAAATATTTTTCAGACCTTGGCATTCCTCCGTCTGAGGAGAAAACAACCTCCATTGAGTTTCTAGGCATCACCCTGGACTCAATGTCTTTCCGGGCTTCTCTATCCTCAGAGAAAGTACAGCGCATCACTTTCCTCTTGTCAAACTACTTACAGGCAGACAGATGCACGAAACGGCAGCCGTTAGCCCTCCACGGCAAACGACTCTCATATTCACACTCTCATATTCACACGGAATAAAACGGATCAGCTGGGAATTTCTTTCCCCATCCACATCTTCCGCCTGAACTCGTATCCCAGCCATACGAGCCACTAACCAAATACTTCAGCGCAAGATACGATACATACGCAACGCCTCAACACCCACTCTCTCTCACCGAAACAGGGAAAAGGGCCACACGTTCTGGTTCCAGAAACACTTCCACAACGTGTTGCTCACTTTGGGGATATGCTCAGAATATTATTCGAGCCATTCCTCCCGCATTGGCGCAGCGTCCACAGCAGCTAGACCGGGCATCCCGTATACAACCATCTAGGCCCTCGGCCGCTCGTCATCCCAAGCGTATCACGCTTACATCCGCAACAATCTTAATGATCTCAGACACGCACACGCTTAAGTCAGCTGCTTTAATCCGACTCTTTTGGGGGCCCGTAATCAGCCCACGCAGATCATGCCGGAGACGGAACCCCCACTCTGAGTCTCCCACTGCACGGACCACAGCTCGTCCTCCCAGATCATCTCTTCACCCCCTCATATCATCCACATGTTACTTCAATAAACGTACAAACATCACCTTGTTATGGCGTGGTTCCTGCTAGTGAAATGAGGTTAAAATGTTAACATAGGTTCAGGAGCATGGCCACGCCTAAAACTCCGCCTCGAACCACAACCACCCCTATTTATATCCGGCAAAACTTCCGGCCACTGCTCGTCTCCATCCTTTCAACCCACCCTCCCTCTCCCTTTCTACCCATACAGTTCCCCTTCCGACTCACACCGAGCGATACATCCACCCATCCCTTCTTCCCTCCCTCAACATCCCTACATCCCAACATCCCTCATCCCAACATCCCCACATCCCAACATCCCTACATCCCAACGTCCCTCATCCCAACATCCCCACATCCCAACATCCCTACATCCCAACATCCCTCATCCCAACATCCCCACATCCCAACATCCCTACATCCCTACATCCCCTCATCCCAACATCCCTACATCCCAACATCCCTCATCCCAACATCCCTACATCCCAACATCCCTCATCCCTACATCCTTACATCCCTCCCTCCCTCATCCCTTCATCCCTACATCCCAACATCCCTCATCCCTACATCCCTACATCCCTCCCTCCCTCCCCCCTTCATCCCAACATCCTCTGCCCGTCACCATCTATATTTAAATGGTGCACGTTTATATACTGCGTATACTAACACCTTAATCCCAGGTATCGTCTGGGGGGCCCGTAATCAGCCCACGCAGATCATGCCGGAGACGGAACCCCCACTCTGAGTCTCCCACTGCACGGACCACAGCTCGTCCTCCCAGATCATCTCTTCACCCCCCTCATATCATTCACATGTTACTTCAATAAACTTACAAACATCACATTGTTGTGGCATGGTTCCTGCTAGTGAAAAAACAATAAAGGACATAATTTACAGGGCTACATTTACATACCTATCGACATTTACAAGTACCAACAGTATAAAAAGAGCATTTCACCTATCCAAGCTTTAAAAACATGCAGTGGAACCAAATTGCTCAGTTTCAATTAATTTTGAAGACTGTTCCAAGCAAGAGGAGCTGCGCACATAAAAGCTTTCTTACCTAAGTCAGTACTTGCACTTGGCACATGTAACAAGACCACATCATGTGATCTCAGACAATAGCTACCTGCAACTCTCCGTGTGATCAGAGAGCAGATAAGATGGGAGTTTACCCAACATGGCTTTATATATGAACATGTACCAAGGACTGAGCCTCCGAACAGTTAGTGAAGGCAGACCTACCTTGGTATACAGGGTACAGTGATGAGTAAGTGATTTACAATTAGTAACAAATCTCAGAGCACTGTGATACGCGGCATCTAACTTGTTCAGGCAATGGGCAGGTGCATTCATATATATCAAATCACCATAGGTAAGGCACAGGTAAAAAGGTCACAGTGACTTTTCCTGGCTTCAAATAAGAAACAGGACTTGTTTCTGAAAAAGAAACCTAGCCTAACCCTCAGCTTTTTAAGCAGGTTATTGACATGAAGTTTAAAAGAGAGACAATCATCAAGCCAGATACCAAGGTATTTAACAGGCAACCACTTCAAGTATTTTTCCTTGCGCAGTAACAATATCCAAAGCTGTCTCTGGTGTCTTTTTGGCTTTTGAAAAGAGCATTACCTTGGTTTTATCCATATTTAAAAGAAGCTTTAATTCAGAGAGCTGAGTCTGAATAGTGTTAAAAACAGCCTGTAATTTAACAACAGCCTCTTTAATGGAGGGACCTGCACAATACATCACAGTATCATCCGCATAAAAATGTAAAGTTGCTCCATCGACATTTTGACCTAAACTGTTGATGTAGATGGAGAATAAAAGTGGACCTAAAACATAACCTTGTGGAACACCATTAGTGATGTTTAACCACTCAGAAGACAGCCCATCAAAATGAACACATTGGGACCTTTCAGAGAGGTAGTTCACAAACCACCCCACTGCAAGGCTGGATAGGCCAATACTGGCCAGCCTCTGCTTCAGGATATGATGATCGACGGTATCAAGCGCTTTGGACAGGTCAATAAACAGAGCTGCACAACTCTGCTTATTATCTATAATACTCGCCACATCATTTACCACTTTCATTGTCGCAGTGATGGTGCTATGTTGCTTTCTGAATCCTGACTGATGTTTAGACAGGATGTCATTTTTACATAAAAACTCCTTTACCTGTTCACTCTCTAGGCGTTCAAGAACCTTGGCCAGAACTGACCATTTAGAGATGGGCCTATAATTATTTAATAAAGTGGCCTCCCCTCCTTTTAGTGGAGGAAGAACTGACTTCCATACTTTTGGAATTGTCTTCGTCCTGAGAGAGAGGTTAGAAAGAGAAGTAAGAGGTGGTGCTATACAATCTGCAGCTATCTTTAAAAAGAAAAGTTCTACGTTGTCTGGACCAGCCGGTTTGTTAGGATCTAACTTGATTAACGCTTCATGAACGACTTCAATAGTAAAAGGAGAAAAACTGAAGGGGTTTTCCAAACCACATTGTTCAGAGTCACAGACTGTGGTGTTCACAGAAGCAGAGTAACATAATCAAACAGAGAGCCACAGGACACAAAATGCTCATTAAAACAATTTAGCATAGTGGCCCTGTCCGATATAGTGTCAGATGCTGTGGTGAGGCACGGAGGTAGCTCATTACGGATTTCACCGGTGGATATCGATTGAATGGTTTTCCAACATTTTCTAGGATTATTCAGGTTTTTTGTGGTAAGATAATACTTAGACTTAGCACTTTTGAAATGAAATGAAAAGCTATTCCTTAGCTGCCTAAAACGAAGCCATTCTACCTCTAAGCCTGATTTCCGCCTTTGCCCAGGCCTTGTTTCTCTCATGTAGGAGACAGTTCAGCAGAAAACCAAGGATTGTCTCGTCCCTTCACTCTAAATGTACGCAGGGGTACATGTCTATCTATAATTTCCATAAAACCAAGATACAAATAAGACCATGCAGTTTCAACATCATCATTCACACCAATCGATTTTTCCCCAATCAAAACCAAACAGATCATGTACAAAACCCTGCTCCACAAAATGTTTTGTGTCTCTCTTTATGATAATGCAAGGTTTACCCTTTTGAACCTTTGTGTCCCTAATTGTGGCTACAACACAGTGGTCACTCACATCATTTGCAAATACTCCCACAGATGAGTATTTATAGGGAACATTAGTTACAATGAGATCAATTAAGGAGGATTTATTAGGGGACTTAATATTAGGGCAATCTGAGTAACATTTAATGAGATACAAACGTTTTTAAGATCCTCTGACACTGTAGTTAATAATAATAATAATAATAGCTTGGATTTATATAGCGCCTTTCAAGGGACCCAAGGTCGCTTTACAAGTAATAGGGCAAAAACAAACATAACAAAACAAAAGTCAGACAGACAAAACAACAGATCGATTTAGGGGCCGAAAGCCTTGGCAAACAGATGGGACTTGAGGGCCCTTTTGAAGGCGTCAAGTGTGGGGATGTTTCGAATCTCCGCAGGGAGAGCGTTCCAGAGGGTGGGGGCTGCCACACTGAAGGCTCTGTCCCCGAAGGTTCGCAGTTTGGTGCGGGGGGTGGTAAGCAGGCCAGAGTCTGAGGACCGCAGGTTCCGGGGTGGGGCATGTGGGTGAAGGATGTCCGATAGGTACTGGGGGGCAAGGGCATGGAGGGACTTGTAGGTCAGGAGGAGGACTTTGTAAGATATGCGGGACTTGACCGGCAACCAGTGTAGGTGGATGAGGGTGGGAGTGATGTGCTGCCACGGCTTTGTGTGTGTGAGTACCCTAGCAGCACAGTTTTGGACATACTGGAGCCTGTCCAGTCCCAGTTTAGATCGCCAAGTAGCACTATTTCCTTGTAGTCTAGTTGAGATAAAAGATTTGCCAACGACGACAGAGACTCCTTGACTGCTGAGGCGGGTCTGTAACAGCCCACCACCATGACCTGTTCACCCTTTGCCACTTCAATATTCAAGGCTAAACATTTGAGTTGCTTGCTTATTGATTTGGAAACCAACGTGGTTACACAAAACTTATTTTGATGACAAACCGACATTTTCTTTCCTGTCAAGGCAGTAAAATGAGAGAATCAATACCACTCTTATGTGTGAAGGGTAGATATCAAACCTAGAGCCAAGAGGCAATTAGCTAAGCTTAGCATAAAGAAGAGAATGTAGGTGTATGCTCCCATATTTAGTCTTGGCAGACAGGAAGTAAAATCCCGCCGCTATGTGCCAAGATATAAAAAGAATCCCCCTTAAATCCACAAACTGGCATTTCATTTCAGTTAAAACATATAAGATATAACATGATAGTTTCAAGTCCTTTTGCAAAACTATATTCCTTAATGAGTGGTATCAATTGTCCCGAATACTAAGTCATAAAGTCTTATTTATTTTAGTGTCATGGGTAGATCCTGAAAACAGGATAAACTGCTTTATTTAATTTTGCACAATAAATTGAGGAATGTCATGCTTTTCACATTGTATCAGTGTCAATACACCGTGCAGTTATAATTGATCAGTTATAAAAGGACCATTGATTAAAAAACAACAACTGTATCAGACATCAGACATCAGACATGATTGCAGGCAAGGAACTTTAGACACATTTCTAGATACCTCAGTGTCACCGCAACACAGGAATATTCACCCTGCTGTCAACACAAATCCACGTCTCGTCTGCATTGTCCTGTCTGCATTGTCCTGTCTGCATCATTGCATCCACTTAAAAGAAGCTCCTCTCATTGTTATGCCGATACCACCTCAACACTGTTATATGTTTTCTGAGAAACACATAATAATACATTTTATTTAGAGGCGCCTTTCAAAGCAACAAACAACACCTTACAATTCAGAAAATGAAAACGGTACAAAAGGACATTAACAGGGAACATGTAGCATTACAGTGAGTAGGCTGAACAGGTGGGTTTTCAGGAGGGGTTTGACTGTGGTGTGTGTGTCAGACTGTCGGATGTGTTGGGGTCGGTAGTTTCAGAGTCTGGGAGGAGTGCAGTTAAAAGCCCGAGCACCCATGGTGACGAGGCGTGGGGGGGGTTTACATGGTTTCCTGAGATAAAGAAAAGACTGCTAGCCAAGAGGATCTCAGGTGGACAAGTGTATTTTGAATGTCCATGTTTGTACTAGTGTTTTCCTTCTTAAATGTTTTTGAAATATTTTGAGATTTGACGGAGCAGGGTGTACTTACTAGTCCTTTTATTAGAGATGTGTCTGTTGTTTCTGTTTGTTTTTAGAGTGTGTCAGGATGGATCTCTTGTCTTTTTCTCTGCAAACAAAATCTACCTACGGGTACAAATAAAGAACCTGGACCTGAACCTGTCTAACGTAAAAACCCGAGGGTCTGTGGACACACACACACACACACACACACACACACACACACACACACACACACACACACACACACACACACACACACACACACACACACACACACACACACACACACACACACACACACACCACACACACACACACACACACACACACACACACACATACCATGTACAGTATACATCACTTCAGGGGACATTACATTGACTTACATGCATTTCCTGGAGACTTATCCTAACCTTAACCATAACCAACACATGCCTAACCATTACCCTAACCCTAATCCTAAACTTAACCAAGTCTTCACCCTAAAATTAATGATTCCCCTCGTGGGGACCTCCAATTTGTCCCCATAAGGGAAGCCAGTCCCCACACGTGACTATGTAAACAGATGTAGGTCCCCACAAGTATAGTAATGCTAGACCACACACACACACACACACACACACACACACACACACACACACACACACACACACACACACACACACACACACACACACACACACACACACACACACACACACACTATTATGTAAATTCAGTGTATTAGCAATGCACCTTAAGTGTCAGAGGTATACTGAAGGTGCCTACAATAACGTTTCCCTCTGCTTTGGAAATGATCTTTCCTGCCTTTATTCTGCTGCCCCCGTGAAATCCAACCCTTACAGTCATCATCTTTTAAACATGAACTTTGTATTTGATTAGTCTTCGGAGATATATTGCCAAGAGGTGGGCGCAGCCTACAGGAAGATATGAATTCTTGATATTTTCTCAGTTTTCTATTAAATAATACAAAGAAAGTTGGCAGCAATGTATAGGCATGACAAGTGGCAGAGGGGTCACGTATGGAGTCTTAAGACGTACATAAGCAAGAAACTGCAAATCAATAAATGTGGGAATATAAATAGGAATACATTGACAAATAAATAAGTCAATTTAAAAAAATTGAAAAAATATGAATATATGAAACCGCAAACGGGCAAATATAGAAATATAAAGAGATAAAATAATAAATAAATTTTCAATTTCAATAATTTGCTATATTTAGTATTAAAAAAATATGTTTTCAATTCCATTTATTTTTCCATTTTTATTTTTCCTTTTGCTCATTTTTCCCTATTTACCTATTTCCCTAAGCACCAAGCTGTCATTCAGCCAGCTAACCTATTTATTTTGTATTTATTTTCCTATTCTTTGAAAATTATATATTTAGAAATGTATTTAAATATAATTATAACTCAATTTTTTTATCATTTCTTAATAATATAATTTTAAAAAACGTTTTCCTTTTTTAACTTTCTGTTCTTGTTATGTATTTATTGTCTGCCTTCCTGTTTATGAGACTCCTATGTCTCTATAGTCAGGGTCATATTACAGTAATGTTCCTGAGTACACAGCATTCACCAGAAAGTCCCATACTTGCTGTT